>NC_136624.1:39570363-39865363 GCF_933228915.1 Telmatherina bonti | reverse complement strand
ACCTTCCATCTGCACTAAAACTCAACCATCAACTGCAGTTTTCCCAGCTGGGAAACAGAAGACCTTAACAAACAGGCTGGCTTAATTTTCCTGACCGTCCACGATCACTGCGGTGTTTAACCCACAGATTAAATGCAACCAGGACGGTGCAACATGGTGTGACTCAGACAGCATGGTTGGTAAAGCCATGCTGTTCTTTAATATTGTTAAAAAGGGCGACATTTTGAAAGATGTTGCAAATATTTCACAGTCAGTATGAATCGCCTGGATAAACATTCATGTTATAAACAGCATTTCCACAACCTTTCAACGACATGAAGAATGAGATACTGAAGGCGATCAAACACATTTAATTTTACCATTCCACCTCTGGTCCAGTCCAAACGGGTCCCCTTATATGAGCTGACCAGAGACTATGTAACGGTGTTACATGGTGTTTAGAGACCATTTGTTCCAGATAAACACGTTGCCAAAACTCCAGGAGAAATCCTGATGTGTTTCAGCAGACTGGAGACTGGATGAGCATAAACTGGCCTCCACTTCGAGCTAAATGTTCTATAGAAACTAAAGTTTGTTGATCTTTGAAAGGGTTTACTTACATTGTTCTTATTTTAGTTGAAAATGGTCTCAAAATGACAACAATAATTGCTTATCGTCTATTGCAATAATTTCTGAGACAATTAATCACATGGCAAAATTTTGCAAGGAGGTTTGATGTTTAAGCAGGTTTTCTGTTTAGATTTCTGACTTTTGAGTCAGTGAGTTATAACCAAGTCCAGCTAAGGCCACTCACTGCAACAATAACTTTTCTGTTATTTGATATTATCTAAAAAAAATCAGAAATAATATCTTCTATTAGAACATTTTTTTCAAATTATTTGTGTTTGGGAAGAAAAAGAAAAGATGTGAAATATGTTTTAGAATGAAAAAACTGTCTATAATAAGGCTGTAATAAGTTTAGTGTGAATAATATGAAACTCATTCATCCTGCTATGTACTGACTGTTTACCTGCGGTGCCTTAAGCAGCCGCCTGAGCCTCCAGTGGACAGTAGAGCGCTTTTAAAAGACTAAAGGTTAACAGAGTTACCTGCTGGACTTTATTTCCACTCAGACCTCCCCCACATCTCTCTCCTATACACACAAACACTTATCAACCTTATTGGGTGGGCTGGTGAAAGCACCTACAGCCCATTACTCATGGCTGAACTCAGGTAGACAGGTCATCCTGGCCTGGGCTCCTGGGTGATGCACTGAAGGAAAGAAGAACCAGAGGGACTCTTCTCTGAACTCATTCTTCAGCTCTGATTTATCATACAATCTATCGAAGGACCAAGTTTCACCTTCACCTTTTCATCTTCAAGCATGAGCATCACCACCGTCTCAATTATTCATGTTTTACAGAGAAGGAAATCTGGTTAAATTTGTAATTCGTTATGACACTGATGTTTTCATAAAAATGTGCCAGCCCACCTCAGCTCCTCGAGTTCAACACATTTAAACCAGTTTGTTTTGTTGTGACACAGAAAAGAAGCATTAAGGCAACGCTTTCCGGCTGTTTTCAACAATATTACAAAGTTAAATCTACTGTGTCAAACTCAAAGGACACAATGACTCTGGTAAAAAAAACTCTCCGCCGCAGTCCACAGTGGGTTTGATGGTGTGTGTAATATCTAAATCAATTGAGCTAAACACTGAAAGTACTGAAATATACATTAGAACCAGCCTTGTCCCACTTGTAATGGCATGTTAGAGGAAATAGGACCAACTGCACGGGTTCATTAACTCGCTAACTATAGATAACTGGGATACCAATGGGGGGGGGGGGGTAATGGTAATTAGGCAGTTTTAAATTGTTTGCAGTTTTCAGTGAGGATGGTTTTATGTAGACTCTATTCTAGATTCAGGGCCACAAATACAAGCAATATGGTCTCTGTTGAGTGTAAAAGTCTGGGACATTTCATGGTTTGAGTCGAGAAAAGCAAGTCAGAAATGTCTCCCTTTAATTTTACATGGAGCGGCACGTCACTCTTAATACGCTCATTTCTGCTGACGAGGGGATCTGATCCCTCATCCCTCCTCTGAACTCATGGTGACACGGCTTTACTTCTCTCAGAGAGGAATTTTTCTGCTGAAAAGACATGTTTAAAAGACTAGTGAAGTTGCTAGCATGTATACAGTGAAGTTGTGTAATTAAGGTAAAAAGAAGCGAGAATCACTAAGATAAAACTCATCTTCATCTAAAAACAGATATTCACACAACTGCAATGTTAAATTCAGGTTTATGTTAATATTTAGTCACTTTACAACAAACTCAGAGCTTCTCGACAGTTTAAAGGCTGTTTTCTGCTATATGGATGGGTGAAGATAGAATACCTGCAAATTTCAGTCTAATTCAATAAACTGTTACAGAAAAATCAATATATCATTAAATTTAATATATAAACATACATTGTGATCACCTAGTTTGACTGAGTGACATAAGATCACGATTTAATGTTTTAATAGAATAGATACATAAATGTGACGGAATGTGATTTAATACACTTTTTTAGAGAATAAATAAGAAATAAAGAACTAAATAAGATTAAAAGTAAATGTTACTGTACAATAGAAGAAAAATTATGTTGTTTTTTTATGTACCATGCATAAATGTCTAGATGACATGTAGTATGAAACATTTAATGCATGACCATATGTTGAGGCAAAAATGTGATTTTTCTCCCCATCATGTCTTAGTGGAAATCTTGTGCAGCATTTCCTTCCATAACATCATTGTTTTTTACAATATTTCAGCATTTCATTTACTAAAAGGACATGTAGAAATTGAAATCTAATTTCTCTCCCCGTCAACAGCAGCCTGACCTTGCCATTACCGTGTCTGAACCTGATAAATAAAGAGGTTTTGAAGCACTGCAGTCTTTAATGTCTGCACATTGCTTCATGAAACATCAAATATAACTACCGTTTGCATTCAGACAACATAAAGTCGTGCAACAACATGGCAATCCTGATGTTTAAACTATGAAAGCCGCCACCCCATTACAGCGAACCCCCTTCCTCCCACCTTATCCCATCTATCCTCCCTTTCTCCACCTCCCTACCTTCCACCAGAGCCCCACCCTTGTCCTGCATTTCCTGTAAACAGGCTGGTGGGAAGCTCCTGGGCTACTTGCTTCCTCCCCGGGGATGACCTGGCTGTGACCTCGGCACGACTGGCACCAGGCCTGGCGAGCCAGAGACACACCCTGTCCACCACCTCGCTGCACGCCACCCAGCACAACAATGTGCTTGAGATGGCTCCCTCATCACTCTTAACACTAACATAGCAGAGGGTGGATGTGGTGTTTTAAAGGCCATGCCAGGACACTGTCATCACGCTTAAGAGGTTCGTGTTGAACTCTTAAGAGGACAAAATGAAGCCAAAGGGTAAGCCAGATAAACAGCCCTTTAAACATCAACAATGCCATGCTAAGCATAGTAATAATGAATATGCTTCGAGTGGAACAACAGCTTATCTTTATTACTGTAAGTCTGCTTAAAGCTGAACTGCTTAAAGCTTACTTTAAATGGACGGTGAATGGTCAATAAACCGAGCAAAGGGCTCCGGAACATTCTGGATAAAATGCCTTTTTTCCTGCTCTCATTTGTTGCTGCATGGCTGCTTGGCAACGACAGTTCTGCTGAGAATGCATCCTCAGCAGCAGCTTCATCTTTGAAAAAGCAGACTTGTAGCTAAGTTGGCTTGCAGATATATGCATGGTACACCCATACCTCCAGGCACTGTGATTCTGGATTAAGATGAATCATTAGTGTGGCTTTCATCCATTGTACTCGATTGCAGGTTGCTAATTAGTGTTTCTCTTTGCCTAGTTGGAATATTTGTCTTCACACAGCATCTAAACACTGGTGTACATTAATCACACAAGTAGAAACAAGGCAAGCCTGCTGGGCAGCAAGCTTTCTAAGCTCTCTTTAACATGCATGTCTGGGACTACAGGCACAACCTTTTATGTGCAGCTTTCTGAGGCTGTTTGGTCATTTTCCTCACCACAAAAATCCACTTGTTCCTCAAGTCTGCAGCCATGCTGTGTTGAATGTGTTCTCAATGAGTTACTGTCATCCTCATCTGAGTAACCTTACAGCAGTAGGATGCAAAAAGGTTTGGAGCAAGATGTGCTCACAAAAGCAAACTGAAAACTGTTTTTTTTCCATGTGTGCATTGGCACATCCATAAGGGCACTCCTTACATAGACTTAAAGCAGGCCTGCCTCCGTCCAGAGAGGGACCCTGGTAACAGGAAGATCTCCAGTGGGAATGCCGCAGGAATGGTGACAGGATGGATAGGCTCTTTGCATCTGTGTGGACTGTGTGAGCCGTCAAGCACACAATAACCCACACTGATAACATCACTATGACACAAAGAGCCTGCACCAAATAATTGTCTCGGAAATGGGAAGGTCTCAAATTCAGAGATATGTTCAAGGTTTACTGGCTCACCACAAAGTCATGCAGTCCATGCTTTTATAGGATGCTGCTTTCTCACATAAACCATATGTTGAAACATTTTCTCAGGTGGAAGCAGGTTTTAAACACAGAATCTGTAAAATAGCCACGAAATAAGCTGTGAGCCATTAACCCTCTGGGGACCAAGGGTATTTTAGAGAGATAAACCTCGCCTGACTTTTTATTTTAGTTTAAATGCTAATAAACACCACCTTTCAATGCCCCGTAATGTCCTATACCTTGTTTTTTTTATTTTTTTAAAAATTATTTTGAATTGAAATATCATAAACTGCTATGTAAATGAGGCTCCTTTGCCTATTATAATTATAAAGTATTATAATTTCAAAGCATGACCAAAGGTACTGAAGGGGACTGAAGCACCACAGCTTTCTGAAGTCACTGTCAGCTGCACACACTGTATCTGTTACCAAGTTATACATCTGTTACGACGCCGTCGTGTCGTTTATGTTGAAATAAACTACTTGAGTAATGCAAATGTTTGGTTGAGCAATTCCGCATGGTATGTGTGCGTAAAAGCTGTTGTTTTCATAATTTATCGGCCTTGTAAATGCAGAAGGCAGCTCTCCAACTGCTAATGACACGATGCAGAGTGATTGACACTGTTTGGAGGCGTTTCCTGAGGCATCATCGGCTCTGATTGGACAAACACGCGTTATGCGCCAAAGACAAGGCTCTGATTGGAACACCTATTCTGACACAACACTGTATCACATATGAATGGGCTACAGTGATGCCGGAACCACCGTCTGAAAGCCCGGAGTCTCCCGATCAAGAGGGGGGAAAAAGCAAGTTTCTTTCTTTTATGGTTCGAAAGCTATGCTGGATGAAACACAACATGGTCCCTGGCATCGCCGACGATGCCGGCGTCCCCAGAGTGTTAAAACACAAACCAAGAGCGTCACAAAAAGGAGAACAAATTGAGGCAGAGACTCTCTGGATGAAGATGAGGATGGGAGCTCCCCTTGTGTTTGGGGTCATCAAACACAACTTTTTATTAAGACTAAGGGGGGATAGTCTGTAATGACTCACGCTGTGGTGCAGGCTGGGATCATTCTCTACAGTCTGATGGTGGTGACTACTCACTCCATCACACACTGCAGTAAATCCCAGACCCCCTCAAGGGCCGTGTGAATAGAAACACTCAGGAGAGAGCTGCTTTAATAAAAGGCCTCCTAAACTTAAACATCAGAGTCAGGTTGGGGGGAGTAATTACACCAGAAACTGCTCCTGCTTTTATTTCTATTGTTCATAGAAGATGATCTACCATTCTGCTTTATCCTTCTAAACCTTGTTTTCTCCTGCTTCCTATTAACACCTCCTCTCCTCTGGTGCTCTCACTATCTTTTTTTTTTTTTCCTCCTCCACCTCAAAGTGTGAAAAACTACCCCCCTCCTTCACCCATTTCTTCACTTTTAATTGCATGCATAATGACTTTGGCTAATGCGAACGAGCTGCACTCAGCGAGCTACCTCATTGCCATTACCTGTCCTATTGGGTCAGGCGTGCGTAGGAAGCATCGGCGCCAGATGTGACCTCTAAATTTGCTGATTGAAAAACAGAAGTAAGCTCTCCCACAAGCACTGTCCATCTTCCCGAAGCCGGTGATGCTTGACACAACAGGCTGCTCGTTTCTCACACAGAACACTTCCCAAACACTCCGACTGCTCTTATCCAGGAGGCTTTTTGCTCATCAGAGATACGGTGCAGTGTGAGAATATCTGTCAGTAACACAGAGGTGTCTTCTTGAGTGAATATGTGAGTATGGTCAAAGCAAATCGTCTGACGAGTTCAGATAAAAGCTTTCCTATCTCTACAAAGCGGCTGCATTTGAACATTTGAACATGACCTGACAGGATAAACGGCAATCCCTCGATCAGAGATAAAAAAAAGTATCATGAGCTAATGACGTTAAACTCATCTAACAGAGATGCCGTAAATGCTGTATTATTGGTTATTTAGTGTTTCAAACAGATGAAGTATTGGTTATCAGAGTAATTTTACATGCACCACTCACCAACGTCATGCAGGTAAACAGATTTCCATCTGGGATGCTCATTGCCTTCAAAATATGACCTTATTTCTACGCCCTGCTTCCACTGCTTGGTCTGGTTTAGCTTTACTTAACTGTGTTTGCTTTTTCTACATGTTTCTACTGATGATCCTGTGTTAATAGTTATTGTTTCTCCACAGCAGTCGAGCTTGCAAGCAGGAAGGCTTGATTGTAAAACAGCTAAAACACTGTAGACCAGGGATGGAAAAGGCTGGTCCTCACAGGTCACAGTTCCTTGCTGTAGACCATTAATTACTTCAGCAGGTCACCTGTACTCACATATACCTATGGAGACAGATCACAACCCCTAAACCACAGTGTTTAAAGCACGAGTACAGGTTTACACACAAGATCCAAGATCAGCTTTAAGCACACAGTTGACTGCTATTCTATCTGTAGGTTTCATGTTCAGTACCTCCATCATGACTGCTGCATGCAGCACCATGATGATGGGGTGCTACACTGGGTGCAATGGGAAAACACAGTTCTCCGCTGCAGCATCTCTTATTACAGGGGTTCCCAGACATTTTTTTCCAGAAAGCTAAGAACCCCTGCCCGCCTTGTGTTGACACCAGGCTTGGTTTTCTAGTTTCATTAGCTGGATCAGAGTTATGCAATCCAGCAGGTTTTCCATGTATCCCTGCTCCAACACATCTGACTCAAACCAATAAGCCACTGTGCAGAAGTTGATAGGCTGTCAGATCCATTTATCTGGATGTAGGTGCGTTGAAGCAGGAGCACACAGAAAACTTGCAGCATTGTGGTTTTTCAGGACAGGATTGCGTAAACCTGAGCTAGTTTTTTTACCCTAAATGATTCACTGTGATCTCTTCTCCTTAAATTGAACCAACATTAGGCTAATTACCAACATCTAGGCTTATTCTTCTTTGTTTTTTCAAAATCAGGATGAGTCATCGGCACAGTTTTTCAGACATGTTTCATTAATAAAATGCTGCCAAGTGTTTTCAGGCTTCCAGAACATGTAAATGAAACACCTAAATAATAAAAAAGAGCCTCTGGGACCCTCTGTGCTTTTAGGGGGATCACCTTTGGGGTCCATGGACCCCAGGTTAGGAACCACTGAAGTCTAAGGACATATTTTAAAACAAACAAACAAAAACCTCTGTCATTAGATAGAACTAGAGGCTTGGTTGACGTTAAGGCGTTGTAAAGACTGCTGGGGATGAAAAAAGAGAAACAAACTATCCTGCCTACCTTTCAGTGTCGGTTTTTGATGACAGGGGCTTGCTGTCTATCCCAGGGAAGCTGTTCATATCCACATAGCCGTCGTTTTCATTGCAGGGAACTGTTGTGCGGCTTGGATTCTCAAAAAACTCTGTAACAGTGTGGGACCTGACGGGTCTTCCTGGAATCTGGATGTTCTCGTAGTCTGAGCTCATGGCCGGGATGTTCTCATAGTCTGAGGTATCTGCACTGGGAAAGGAGATGGAGCGAGGTTTCGTCAAAGGTAGCGGCATGACGGAGCGGCGAGAGCGCTCCTCGAAGGACTCCACTCGGGAGACACTCCTCCCATAAGCTTTAGGGTCTCCTTTTCTCCGGTGGGGGTCTTTGTAGAGGACAAAGGAAGATGGGAGGTCTGCAGGGCGCTGCTGGGGGTTCACTATGCGAGACTGAAGTTGGGGAGAGCTGCCAGTGCTTCTGCGATCAAGCTCGATGACCCTCAAAGGGCCGTGATGGCTGGACTCGGAGGAAGAGCGTGAGGAGCGAACGCTTCCGTCACCACAACCCTTTGAATCTGTCTTCTTCTTGAACTTGAACGCCAGAAAGCGTTTGATTGAGGTCTTCTTCTTTTTGGGTATTTCACTGGGTTCATGCTGGATGAGGAGGGCTGGTGAACTCTTTGTCACCGGTCTTTTAGTGATGTATGCAAGCTCGAAAGGTGGAGGGATGTCCACGAGAGAGGTTGGTGTGGAAACGCCGCTGGATGACTGGTGGCTGCGCTGAGAGAAGCTTCCAGAAGAGGTTATGACACATGGAAGGGAAAGGGTGTCATCCTTCCTCTTTATCCTGATCTCATCCTTCAGTAAGTGGTCCTTCGCTGCTGAGGAGGTCAACGACAACTCTGGACCATCTGCAGACCGAGAGTATAGCAAGAAGCGGCGACTCTTCACAGAGGAGTTGCCTCCTGGCTGCTGCGATTGGCTGAGAGGTTTGCTGCTCTTGTCCAAGGCTACGGTGCAGTAGTCATGAGACTGGTACTCTGTCCCGGTTTCTTCTGGTACAGTTTCTGGGACATAACCTGGAATCTTTCCAGAATAGGATCGTGATCTTGTCACAATAGTCTTTCGATCGAGAGTCACAAAGTTCTCTCCTTCAGAGTCAAACCCAGCCTCTTCGTATATATGTTCTTCGCTGTCTGAGTCTGTGTCTTCATAGTAAGGCACAATATGGCAGTCCAGTTCTTCTATGTCTTCTTCGAAGGCCTCGGTGGTGTGGGCAAACACCACCCTGTTGGTGAGCTCTGGGGTGCGGCCCAGATCTAGATCTGCTGGCACTGTGATGTTGCACAACCTGAGGCGAGGCTGGCAGCTTTTCCTCTGGCTGCGGAAAGCCTGCTCTCTCTTAGCCGTCCTCTCTTTTGCACTTTTTACCCGGATATGTTTCTTTCCCGTGTCCTCCTCTTCATCCTCATCGCCTATCTCGACGTAATCCTCAGATGAGACGCATTCAGACTGATCACAGTTGTCTGCTTTTGGGCAGAGCGAATCGTCAATGTCTGCATATTCATCTGCTGACTCACCGTCTTTTGCTTTGCCGTCAGGCTCGTCAGCGCCCTCCTCAGGCGGGTCTGAGAGGGCTCGCTTGTCTTCGAGTTTGTCCACATCGTCTGACGACACATAGTACGGTTCCTGGTTCGAGGCATCTTGTGTTTCAGCTTCATTTGCAGCTGATGCTTTAGCATCATCATCATCATCATCATCCTCATCATCATGTGGGGTCCACTCAGGGTCAGCAGTGGCGCTCACATCTCCTGGAACCGCCTGTATGACAGAATACGGGCCGAACACGTCCTCAGTACTGGCTGTAAACCGAAAACAGCCGGAGACATCCTTGGTGGCTCTTTCTGGTTGCCAGACCTCTGTTTCGGCCGGATCACACGATTCACACGTGTCACTAGCATAATCTGTTGGACCAATCACATCGTAGGGGTATTCCTCAGTTACGGTGGGAAGCACGCTGAATCCGAAAGCGAAGGCTCCAGCTTCCACGTCAGTCTCGTTTGTGAGTGAGAAACTGGAAATGTCTTCAGTTTGCTCAACGTGTGCTTCATCAGGTCCAGTATCTCTGCTCTCACCACCACAACAGAAGGACTCTGTTTGAGGAAGGTTTTTCCTTTCTGCATGTTCATCTGCTTGACCCGCAGGGCAACAAAATACTTTAGTCTTTTCAGTGAGTGGCTGCTCCTCCTCTTCCTCGTGCCCCGCTTCATCCTCTGGTTCAGCTGAAGGAACTGAAGGCGGTGATGCGTTTTCATCATCTGTGTGTTCGCCAACTTCAGGCTGAATCGAGTCACTGTCAGTGTTTTCCTCTTCAGTAAGATCATCGGCTTTGACTGTGTCCTCGGAGCCAACGCTGCCGACATCACCATCGTCGTCTAATATGTCCTCCTTTTCTGCTCCCACCACAGATTCTCCTTCTGCTATACCTTCCTCACTCCCTCCTGTGCTGCTGTCACTAACCCCTTCCTCTGCCTCCTTTTTCTCCTCTTTGTTATTCTCTTCTGCCATTTCACAGGGATCCCCGTTCTCGCCATCAGAGTGGTCCAGTTCTCCGTTACTGAGGCGCTGTTGAGGACCGGGCTCTCCATGTGGCTGATGCAGGGGTCTGGGCTTGGGGGCAACAGGAGGTTTTGGGCCATGGATAGGAGGACAAGGTTTTGACATCAGCTTGGACTGCACTCTGATGGTGAGGTGACTGCGGACCTTTGGTCGAGGGACTTGCAGTGGATTCTGAAAATCTGTTCAAAGAAAGTGAAAGAAAAATGAGTTACTTGAGGACTTTTCACAGTTTTCTGACTACTTATAAACTACATAAGGATGAAAATGTGGCCTTTGCTGGTGCACTGGCTGCTGAAAGGAAGCAGAGTCCCGTACAGCCGGCTGTGACAGGCGGAGAGATGCAGGGGACATTATCAGCCGGAAAAACAACAGAGCCACCAAGTACCAGCAGGAGGAACAAAAACATCTCCGTCTGGGAAATGACACGTAAAGGTTGGGCGTTTATAGAAGGACTGGATTAATAATTAATTATCTGATTTTGATTTAACTTTATGAATCAAACTGTTGCAAACTGCTTTGAAATGGAAAAAAAATATTGTGAGACTCAAGTTTTTTCCAACTTTGGGAAAGATTTATTTTAAAAAACGGTACAATCAGTAGAGAAAAGTGATTCTGAGACGTCCAGTTGTCATGGAACCCGCCCAGTGTGTACACCCCTGGTCTCTTCCTGTTATTTAGTACCTGCCCTGACGCACATCCTACTAAACCCTGCGTGCACTCGGTTATCTCTAAGTGTTTCACTCCGTCTACAGTTTGTTCTTTCTCATTCTAGCTTGCCAGGCATCAGCTCCTTGTGAGGCTGTCCCTTACGGCTGTGTAACACTTTCTCCAAAACTTTAATGATTTTTCTCTATTATTAGCATCACAACACTTTTGTTTTCAAGAACTCTGGGTTCATTAACCAGTCCAGCTGAGGCTCAGTGAAGGACTCCACACAGGATGTCAAGGGGGGGAGGACATTACCAGCAAGCCCCCCCATCACTCCTCCATAAACCTCTCCAGGAGTACGCATACTCCAAATGGACTTCCTTCTCCTCATTCTTTCCCAATTCTCACGCACACCAACACAACTGCACATATAAGTGTGCACAGTCTTTTTTTCTTTCTGAAAAGGGTCCTTTGAGTGCGCCAGAGAACAATAAAAGAGAGGAGAGAAAACAAGAATCCCAGTCTGACAAAGCGCCAAACTGCAAACAACAGGATGTGAATTATGCAACAAGAATTCAATTAAAACAAATGTTTGAGAAACAAAGGAAGAGATAGACACTGGGACCTTGACTGTGCCAAACTTCCAGGATATGATTTCACTCTGCTTCTAAATGTCACCATGAAACAACAACAACTTGTCTGAAATCTGGTGACATCACTTTGGAATAAACTAGAAGTAGTTTCATGATTACACACAGCCAGCAGGTAATCTTCAGAGTCTGTCTCATTTCAAAGGGTTTAAAAACACACACTAATCCGTAATAATGTGGATCTTTGACATTATTCCACAGAGAGCACAAACCTTCTGCTGCAGAACAGATTTAATCCCTTTAGAAATGTCATTCATGTTGTGCCTGAAACAGTTCTGAAACAGCTGGAGCTGCATGCCACCTGAGATTTCTGCTGCGTAAAGTTAGTGTCCAAACAGCAAACAGGAGAAATGCAGGCTGACTGCAAACACAAGAAATATCATCTGCCATCCACGCACGCGACGCCTCGTCCAACACAAACAAGTTTGCTTCAACATGACTCATTTCCCACCAACCTGCGTTCATCGTGGGACATCATCATCCACGGCAGCCGACTGTCGTCCACATTTCCCCCCCAGCAGACTGACCCCCACCTCCGAGAACCACGCAGAAACTTAATCCAAACACATGGCCACAGAACCAAGTTGTGACGGAGTCACCATGATGCTTTCCACGGCAGGCTGGCGCGAGGTGCTGCTGTTCCTCTCGTGGAGTGGGTGGTGGAGCTCCCAGCTCTCAGTCAGCGCTCATCGCCACTCCTCCTCCTGTGACTGGTGCGCTCCTGTGCGCGTGGAAACGGGAGGTGCCGCTTCCTGAGGCTGGACCCTCACGGAGCGCGAGCCACGCAAGACATTCCCCCTTTTCTCCTCCTTTTTCTGAGCGCAACATGTCACCGTAGTATTTTCCCTCTGATTCTGCTTTGTTCCAGGAGCCACATGTGTCCAAACAGCTCCAGAACAATACCAGGGTCAACTGGAGGACACCAAATCTGCCAAAATAAGAGGGGATTTGCGCCAGAAGTATAAAGCTGTAAGCCTCAGTTGGGGTCCAGTTCATCTTCCCATGAACAGCTTTAAGTTTTCAGCTGCTTTGCACACAGAATATTACTATACCTTCCATGGCAGCAGCCCACGTTTGTCCCTTCAGTAACACACTGATAACTATTCTAAAGTAAAAACCTCAGCTGCTCAGATGTTTATTCTGCTCAAAAGACTGGATCATCTCTGCATTTTATAAGGAGGAAGTCAGAAATGAAACCGTTTTTCTCACAGCTATCCAGTGTGTTTTGCTCGTGCACTATTTCCTGAAACAGAACAGTGCATAGAAAGGTTCCTTATAGCGGTTTCCAAAAACAGTTTCTCTAGGACACCAGAAGCTTTTGCTATTGGCTGGGCTTCCTGGCCCAGCATCTGTTGCATGATTGACTGAATGCAACCCTTGAAAAACTTCTCTTCATAACAGGAAACTGCTCTCCCTGTTTCCTGCACAACTGGCTGCACTTCCTTAGCAACAGATGGGAAAGGTTGGTATGATGTTAACCCCTTAGGTAGCCTTCAACAGATTTGATGAACTGTTGCAGCTCAGAGTCGGATCTACTGATGAACTAGAAAAGCATTGAACACCTCAAGGTTGGGGGTAGCGGTGAGATTCCAAGGACAGAAGAACCACTGGCAACATGGCTAAGACGCTCATTCACCTGGGGTCTTTGATTTGACAGCTCCCAAAGCTGGCTAAACACCTCTTTTCTCCTTCTCATACACACTTGAAGGTCAAACAAAGCACCAGACACAGCAGAGATGAAGTGGATAGTGATAGAGCTGGGAAGGACAATAAAAGAATCCACTGTACTGAATGGCCACAGGGCTCTGGTCCTGACGGCTGCAGCGGCTTCTACACCCATTCATTACACACAGCAAAAGTCCCTTTCCAGATGGTTCGGTGCAGAAGGGATTGGGCTTCGCTGCACGCGTATCGCGTTATCAGACTGCAGGAGGTGATTAGAGAGTTTCACAATCAGCTCATCTTTCCACCAGCTGGAGGATCAACTTATTAAATAATAAATGCTTTTATGTGTGTAATGATGGAATATCTGCATTATTTAGTATGACAATAAAGAGGGTATAAAACATGAAATGACTTGAGTTGAAGATGATTATTGTGTTTGCTGCAGTAATTAAACTCTGCGTAGATGCTGAGTAATGTCCCTTGCATTATGCTACACACACAATTCATTTGCAGTGACTCAGTTGTTTTGCTTCCACTTGTTAGGAGTGAGATACTGTAGCAGCTATTGTGTTGTGCCGAGCCAAGGCAAGTTTTTTTAAGTGTCAGTAGTAGCACATTTACAGCTGCCATAAAGTAACCTTTTGTTTTGGAACTGGATGACTAAAGATAGCTCTGCTCTGGTGCCAAACTCGCTGCTCTCAAGAGTCTATCGTGCACAAATGACCTTTTTTTTTTGCACAAAAATATGTTTTGCTTTTGCAGGGTGTGCAAATACAACCTGTCAAGAGTATTGTGTCATGTTACAGGAGAAAAGAATGGCTTTAGGAGTAAATATCCCTCCAGATGTGGCACAGACGGTCAAAACATGTTTTTGGACGGAGGACACGAGTTTCCTGGACAGCCTGTAGCTGTGCGAGCTGTGCTCTGTCACCCCACCTGGAACGCAGCTTGGCGGGGACAGAAAGGCCGAATGGAGATATTAGGAAAAACATACTGCAGTAACAGGGAACAAAGTGGCGTTATCTCCCCTCCACTCGTCTGCACATACAACACCAAACAGGAAAGGGACTGGGGAAAGAGGTCAGCAACTGGTTCCCAGAACCCAGAGAATCCACAACACCTGCTTGGTGTGGACAGACGCTGTTCGCCGTGGACGAGATGGAGCATAAAGTTATGTAAAATCACCCTGAAAGCACATTGTGTGTGTTTTTCTACAGAATATGGACGTGTTATAAAGCAACTTCTGGACTGGGCAAACCAAACAGTCTGTTAAATTCACATATTGATTCCTGTGAAACTCAACAACAATCAGGCAAAGGTTTTTCCCATTTTAAAGTGACCTCAAACACCTTTGTAATTGGAAGGCAAAGCATTTGACTGCTGCCATGGATCGAATCATCATTGACAAGTTTTATTGATTCCCAGCTGTGCACAGTAAGGGACAGAAGCTGCACTCCCCCCAGACTGGTGGATTTGCTCCGAGCTTTGGATTCTGATTAAGAGACTTCAGAGCAGATGAGATGGATATGATAGGACAACAGGCTTTATTAAAACGTCAGAAAACTGAAGAGTGTGGAGATTATTTTGAGATTAATAGAGCTTGGTTGCTCTCGACAAAGAACTGTGACAAGATAGATGGTACATTATTAAACCCAACCGGATCACCACCTGCCCAGGAAACTCTGGTGTCTTTTTGCATTAAAAAGATGTTTTCTGTAACCGAGGTGAAAATAAAGCTCTGTTGTCAGCGGTGTGTATGAGAACCTCATCTGAACAACCCCCCCAGTGACTGCAGGTGTAAAGCCAGCACTTCATCAGGTTTCAGCTGCTGAAAGCTCCTCCAGGACTCCACAGCAAATCAAACTATCCTCTGTCATTTTTGTCTCCTGGGCAATAAATGGATATTACATCAAATAAAGAAGAATGTTTAAGATACATAAATGCTTCTGCTGTGTCACCAGAAATGTGGATTTCCAAAACACTTAAGCATTTTTCATCTGATGATGGCTTTTCTGAATAACGTCTGAAGAAGAAGTGGCTGATCATGGGAAACTTCAGAAATGCAGGTTGTGTTGGATCTCTAAAAGTAGCAGCGTTGCTTCCAAACATGTAGCAGAACATCACGACTTTGTTGTAAATGTGCAGGTTTTGGCGCAGTGGCTGTCAACGTTGTGCTTAATTAGCCTCCAACCCAGAGAGTAAGCCAGGCTTCATTACCAGATGAATCTGTTGTGTTTCTCTCTGCTGCAGTGCAGAGAAGCTTCCAAGCTGCAGTCGTCGACGGGATAAAAAGACATTTCAGTCGCAGCTCTGAGCAGCCGCTCCGCGGCAAGAGACTGATGAGGTTCTATGCAGAATGACTTTTTAAAAAATGATTTCTAAAAGTCTTGATTCAACGATAACTGAGGAATTTTCTGTGTGTGTAGATGTGTGCTGGAAGTATCGACGCAGCAAGTGAGCGTTTGGATTGTATATACCACTAAAGGATCTGGAGTGAAAACAATAGGATCATGAAAAAAAAAGCCCCCAAGCCAGAATTTACTCTTCCTGTGAGTGTTTTTATATTTCTCAGCCAAAGGAGACTGGGAGGATGCAGATACTCCTTTGGCAGAGCCTTTACATAACCTCACGCAAGGCTGCTGGAAGGTAAAAGTGCACAACTTGAGCTGTGCACCAACATGGAGCAGAAGAAAGCGTGCAATCAAACCGAGCTGAGCACATTCACTGTGGAGCGAAAAGTTAATTTTTTTCATAAGTACAAGTTTCAAAATGAAATATTGTCCCAAAACGTCGGCTGCTGTAATAAAAGAACACCCTACACAATGTGAGCAGCGACCATAAGTCAAATCTCTCATGCTATTTACTGCAAATGACAGCAGGTACATGAGTTGTTGCTTTGAAAACAATGATACTGGTGTGCACATGCTACAAGTGGAACAACATATCAGGGGGCTTTCCAGCTTTTTCTGACAATGCATCTTTCATCATTTTGCCCGATGTGCAGATATGAGTGAATGATGTGATGTCTGTCTGTTCACTCTGGGATTTTAGATAGCTGCGCCAGCGTGTTTGGAAATTACAGATTGGTTGTTGCTTTTGCTTCTTCCGCCAGACCTGTGTGACCTTTTACACAAAGATAACAGGGCAGTCTCTTATCCCAGGACGCCCCCACCTCCTGGCCAAAAAGCAGCCTGGCCCGGCAACGCAGACAGAGGACTTCCTCCCCTCAAGCTGTCTGAACAATATCAACACTGAGCAGCACAGCCCTCCTTCTGCGTCTCCAGCAGGTTTTTGTTTTGAAGTAATGAAGTTGTTTCTAATCAGGACGGCTCCCTGACAGCAGGAAATGAGTTTCATATTAACACAAGATTAAACATGTGGTTGTCTGATCAATTATGTAAGATTCATTTAAAAGTTCTGGTGATGGTTTGATGAGTTATACTGTTGTCGTGATGCAGATTATCATTGTAGGTGTTTGGGATTCATTACAAACCATTTTTAGAAGGATTTGATGGTATTCAAGCCTGTGGTGGAAAGGTTTTAAATGTGAACTTACATATTTTTAAAAAATGGGTCACAGTGGTTAAATCTCTTTCTCAGATGTCCAAAATCAATTTGTGTGTAAGCCTCTTTATAAGCTGGGCATTGTGGTTTATAAGACACGTCAGTCCTGCAGAATTAACTGGTGTTTAGTGGGACTTCTGTGAGACAAGAAAGAAGGTTTTTCCTGGGTTGGATAGTGCATCAGTAGTACTTCTCATATAGATGGAAATCTCTGCACACAAATACATCATCAGACTCTTTCTTCAGTGGTTTCACTTGCTGTCTGACTTCAGTTCTCTTGGAGGCAACATACTTTGTTCTCTTTATGTTATTGTTGTCATGATTTCTACTCTGCCCTCAACAAGCTGCACTATTTCCCTGCTTGATTGCTGATTGTCCTCACCTGTGCTGCCCTCTATTTAAACACCTGCCCTAGATCTGCTCAGTGCGAGACTCTGTCTTTCTACAGCCTTAAAGTGCTGTTCGTGTGCTGGACCCTAAAGAAAACCTGATCTTGACTCTGCCGGTTCCCCTTTGCTGCAACCTTTTTGGTATGAATTGACCAGCTGTTGCTGAACCCCGCCTCTTGCTTCCTTGGCTTTCTTCAGCTCAGATGTTTTTTTTTGGTGTGGAACCTGGACTGTTTTTGGACCTTGTTGTTCTGGATTGTGGAAAGTGTTTTTCCTGCTCTGGAGAACTACTCTGTTCCCCCATCTCCTGGCAAACATTCCCTTTTTGGTCTCCAGTATCATCTCACCCCTTGGATCGTTGGCTCACCTCTGTCTTTTGAGTTCCAGACCTCCTGATGATCCGACCAAGCAAGAACACCTTCAACACCATCTTTACTTCAACAAATCTGTTGAACCTTCCTCGTTGGATGAGTTTTGGATTCTGGGTTCTATAATCATTACACTTGGGTCATTTCTGCATCTACAATGTCATGAGCCTCACTGAAAGACACGGTGCATTCCAGTGGTTGAGTCTAGGCATCGTCATTACCATATAGACGGTGTTCCAGAAAATAGATTCCTGCAAAACGGCCCATTTTCGAGCTACCATCTACAAATGCTGAATAAAACTATAAAATCACAAACTCATTGTGGAAATGTGCACCACGAGAACCTCAGTTTTGGTGATGATGATCAAGAAACCATATTTCTGTGATTTTTCACAAACAAGCTCGTGGCAGCAACGTAACTAGCATCTGTACACTGGAAACATAATGAACACACAGAATTTAAGGAGCTACTAGTAGTGCCGGCCATCCTGAAATCTGAACTTTTGGGGTTCTCAGAAAAGCCCTGTTTCCTCCAGCAGGTCCGGTTTGGTACAGTTTTGTTTGATCATCCTGATCTGTTGCGTTTCCAGCTGTACCTTTACCTGCTAGTCTGATAACCAGAGATGCATTAGCTGCCTTTTGCATGATGTGATAGCATGTCTTATCTGTGCATTGCCTGTCTGAAGTGAAATGCAACACAGACCTGCAGGATGAGAAGCGCTGACATGCAGCAGTTTGTGTGGTTTCTTCTTGCATGTGCCTTTAAACAAACAATTCCCTGTAGATTTAGACACGGTGCTGTTTGTGCTTTGCTCCGTTGCGTATGCAGCTCTACCTCAGTAGGACCCCAATGGAAGGATCCTAAAGATGTGGGACGGTTCGGTCTGGATGTGCTGGTACCCTTCCCAGTTTTGGTACTGACCTGTACCAAACCTGTTGGTTTGGTGTTGTACTTGCGAGTTCAGCGTTCAGAAAAACGAAGTCAAATCATGATTTCAGGAGGAAATTCCTCAGAATTCCGAGCTTTAAGGACAACAGGAATGCAGAGTCAGTGTGGTGATTTCCTGGAACACATTGATTCTGCATTTTTTTTTCTCATCTCTCCCTAACGGACACACTCGGGGGACACGAGCAGTTTAGCTGTTTGGTCTCTGGTCGGAGTTTTTGCTGAGGTGGTTTTGTTTGGGGGGGGGGAGTTTCTTGTGAATTCCCATGCATGCATGGTGAACCTCTGGGGATGAAGGGTGTGGCTGGAGTAAGATGCTCCATGCACACACTGGAGGGTTCCTACAAGATCAGCACAAACAAAACAGTTTTCATTTGTAGCGGTTGCAAAACCACTGAAGTGTGGAATTCGCTTCAGCATGTAAATTTGATCATGTAGTAAATCAGTTCAATGCAGCATTGTGATGCTGTAGCGCCGTTAAGTAAACTACACACTCAAAAATAGAGGTACCAGCTTGTACCTAAAAAGGTACAAATGCTTGTCGCTGGGGGTGTACTCTTTTGAGAGACATTTCTGTACCCTTCAGTTCTGGTCTATTTTTGTACCTTATCAAGTTCAACCTCACCTTTTCAAGTTATGTTTTTTTATGTTTTCCACAGCATTAGGCCTGGTCCATTCCACTTAGCAATATTATCTTATCTTTAATCTAGAAATAATCTTCAAAAACTCAAAATACTGACCAGACGTACACTTAGTTTGCAGCATCTGACCTTCATTGTCTGGTGTAGTAAATGACTGTTAAGTAGTTCTACTGTCATCACTCAACTCTGCTCTAGTTTGTGACATTACAGCCATTAACATTACATTTTTCAATGCTGCAGGTACCTTTATGGTTAAAATGGTACAAATTTGTACTTTATGTCACTTTGAACCCTTTTTCGTACCCTGAAGGTGCTTCTGGTCTCTTAAAGACCAGTATTGTACTTTTGAGAGAACATTTCTTTAAAATGTACCTATAGGTACAGAAATGTCCTTATCTTGTACCTCTATTTTTGAGAGTGTATAACAGAGTTGATATGTACAAAGGTCATTTCTGTTGGATCATTTTTAAGGAAACCTTTGGATTAAACAGATAAATATATTAATCAAATCATCCACTTTCTGACTATTTATTTCTATACGTATGTTGTGACCTTAGTGTAACGAGACAGTATTGCTCACACAAGGATGAATAAAAGAATAAAATAACATTATCCATCTATCAGCCCCAGGTGATGGATGTTATTCTTCACTGTGTCTGCTGATGTCAATCAGCTATTCCTAAGAGAGAAGGAGAGAGAAAAAGAGAGAGATGATGGTGTGTAACTATGGCAACAAGGTGGTCAAAAGGGTCACCTTTGATACAATAAACCAGAATCAATTGTTACTGTTGTCGCAACACATTGGCAGGGTGATATTGTGCTGTCATTATTTGGAGCAATGAAAATCCCTTTTTCTTTCCCTCCTGGGACACACTCCTCTGCTCACCCCTCATTGACCCGGTAGCCTTGGTCTGTAATGCCCACAGTCGTTCTCCTACACGCTGTGGCTCTGTTCAGTCCAGGGTTTGAGCACCAGCACACTAATCAAGATTTAAATGTCAGGTGTGTGAGCGTCTTTCACCTTAATGTGTGTAATAAAGACGTATTGCAGCGGTGAGAGCGTTGTTTTAAGTATTAAGAGTATGAAGGTTGAAATATTTGTTTATATCTGTGTGGTGCAAATCTTTTTCATTGTGCTCTAACAAGGTTGAGGAGAGCCTGGAGGTGAAGCACAGCTGAGGTCATTGCCAGACTGCCAGACACAACAATCTACAGGGTTCATTTTTCACATTTTTCATTCAAATGAGGCAACTTCAACCCAAACCCCAGTGTCATGGCTAAAGATGTGCGATAGTCATAGAGAAAAACATGCTTCAACTACATCAGAAACATTTCTTAGATGTGATGCAGAGCTGTTCCTAAAATGTCTGGAGCTGTTCCTGACGTTGTCATGATAGATAGATAGATAGATAGATACTTTATTCATCCCCAGGGGGGAAATTCAGATCATATCATCTGTAAGTGATGCCAGTGTTTTGAAGCTGAAAGTCTGAATGTTTGTGCAGTAAAATTTCAAATCCTTCTTTTAAATTTCTATCAAGAATCATTTTTGATGCTAGTTGTGTTGCACAATATACAGCATAAGTAATAAAAAGAAAACATTTAGATTAGCATCAGTGCTCTTTTCATTGTTTCTGCCATACATCCCTGCTGTGAGAAAATCTTTACCTTCAAGCAGTGTGCACATTTTATGAGCTCCATTACAAAGTTTGTGCTAGCACAGACATAAAACGGCCATAAAATGAACATTTTCCTTGGGGCACACCTCTCTATTGAGTCGCTGCTCTCCTCAGGATGGACATATGCTTATCGTGTCAAATAACTGCTTCTTTTCATGCCACTCAGCTTCTTTTACCTCCTAAAGATGTGTGTGTGCGTTGGACATTTGTCTTCGTGTGTAATTTGCATGACCATCAGAAGGTCCTTGCAGGTCTTGCAGCTTCACTGCATCACTGCAGATGGAGAAAGAAGCAGCACTGTGTGGCAGGGTGGCGTTTGGAACAGTGTTTCCTCGTGGCGGACAGCTAGCAAAGTGAATGGTGACAGGAGTGGAAATGAAGCTCTAGGTGGTAGGCTGTAGCTGAGATGACACACGAGACGTCTCAGTCAGACGGATAACAGCAAAACAGCAGAGCCACTGAGCTCCCTGCAGAGACAGTCAGCAGAGCGCAGCATAAAGTCATAAACGGGCCAAATTTCTCTGCTAAGCTAAATGTCGCAGCTATTATATTGGAAAAGGATAGCACTTGAAGAAAATGTTCATTAGCCGAAGGTTTCATGTTTGAAATAGTAAATTCGTTTAGATGAAAACACTTTTGGAAAAAGATTTTTGTTTTGTTTTTTTGTTTCTTCTTAGCTGTGACCAGTGTCCTAACCTACAGAGGACAAGGCTGTCACAGTCTCATCTGCAATGTGCATCCATTACTGTTTGGAATTACAATAGGACAGAGTCACTCCAAGGGCAGAGTCAAACTCTAACATGATTATGGTAATGACCGCCAGCTACTCCTGTAAGCAGCAGAGAGATACCACCGACAAGGCAGGGCCTAACAATTAATCAAAACGCATAAGTGGACATAATGTCATTGACTTTCGGTCTGGCAGACAAGTGATTGGTGAAAATTGTTGTTACCTTTAAAGGTATTCAATCATGTTGATGCACGGGTCTGGAGGTCGTAAAAATGGTCAGGTTACAATATATCAAGTAAACATTTAGTTTACACTTTGTTTGCTAATTTAATTAGCTAGAATACCAGTTTTTCAGTTCTCCAACATTTAAAACGGCGCCTTGTATTTTAGTGTTAACAGACTCCTAAGGGCTCCCACTGAGACTGCAAACTGCACCCAGCAAAGCTACTGTTTTCCTCTGTTGGACACTGGTGTTTAATAAAAATAACACATTAAATTGGGCATTGAGAGGTTTGACTGTAAAAAGCTGAATTTAAAACTGGTTTTCAGTCATGCCTGCAGCTCTATGAAACTGTCCTAATGCTATTGTCAGCAAGCTAGCATGCTCAGGCAAAGACAATGCTAACTGCATGTTTGCTAACTATTTAGCTTAGGCGCTAATTGTGTGAGATTTAGTGATATCTTCAAGTTAAACTTATATATTTCAACCAGCTGACTAACACTACTGCCTAAATTTGTCATAGTTTGGAGTTTTTATTTTGTTTTTTGTTCTTGTTTGCTGTTTCATTTTGGAGTTTTCCCTCTGTTTAGCTTCCTGTGTCCTTCATTCATTCATGATCTGAACCACTTCATTTGATAAACGGTCGCGGAGAAGCCGGATCCTATCCCAGCAGTCTTTGGGCGAGAGGCGGGGTACACCCTGGACAGGTCGCCAGTCCATCACAGGGCTTCCTTAGTCCTGTTCATTATATTGCCTCTAGTGTATTTAGCTCATATAGTCCACCTGTGTCTTGTTGTGTTCTCTGTGTGTATATAGACCACTTGGTTTCAGTCCTCCTTGTCGAGTTCATTCTTCTAGTCTTCTTTCTCGTGCCAAGTCAAGTTAAGTTTTTATTAAACATCTTTTTCCTGGGCCCTGCCTGCCTCCTGGTCTGGATTTGGGTCCTCAACACAATTCTTTGACAAAACTAGAAAAAAACAAAGCCTACTAAAACTAAAAAACATGAAAGGTCCATCATGGAGCCAGTGTTTAAATTTTCCCTCCTGGGTTTTAAGACAGCATGGCTGTAAATGTCCAAAGCATTGGGTGGGTGACCACATGGTCTATTAGATATAAACTACTCATTTTCTACGAACCACCGTTCCTCATATTCTACTCCAAAGACAGTTACGAACCTTAAAGCATTAGGGTAAGACTTTAAACAGAAATAAAACTTTCTTCCTGTAATTTCCATTACCAGGCTGATATCTAATTCTTTTTAATAAAATTACATGTCTTCATCATCTTATAATGACCGGCCATTATTTTTACTACAGTGTCTGAATGGACAACATCTCTGCGCATCAAATTAATCACATGAGCTTTAAAGAATATTTTGTTTGATAGGTGCTGGAACACCATTTGGGATGATAAACACCTTAAAAGGTGTTACCAGTAGTGCAGTCATCACTGTAATGTAAGGTTAGACTTTAAAATCTTGAGTAATTCTGTGACCCCACCACTAAAAACATTTGTCCAACTCTGCTCTGAATGGACAAGCAGGACCACTCGGTCCACAAGCCGTAACGACTGCAGACTGCCCGGACGTGGCTCAGCAACAGACAGGCTTCTCATGCAAGGCCATCAAAGAATGGAACAAATTCACAGAGAATCTGAAACTCTTCACAGACCTGAAGGACTTTTCTCTTAATGTTTGAAAGGTGCTTAAAGAAAACCAGCAGTGTCAACACTAAGAGTTATATATATATTATTGATGTTTTGTTGATATTGAGTGTTTGGAGAAATGTAAGGTGATTGTATAAAAGTGTGGCTGTTGTAGATTGTTGAATACTGTTTAAATTGTATGACTTTTCCTGCTCAGAGACTGCAGATGGAAACTAGGCTAAACTGGTGAAAGGCATCTTTTGATAATGTTTTTACATGTTGTCTCTGACAATTAAACTAAACTAAACTAAACTAAACTAAACTAAACTAAACTAAACTAAACTAAACTAAACTAAACCTGTAGCCAAGGGATCCCCTTACAGATGAAAACATGTTTATGGCTGGAGGAATATTGGCCACTGATGGCCACCGTCCATTCACAACAGTGCTTGCATATATATGTATATATATATATATATATATATATATATATGTACACCTGCTAAATGTACTTCCATATGAAAACTTTCCAGTTTATATATGTATACTTATATGTATACTTATATATATATATATATGTATACTTATATATATATATATATATATATAAGTATACATATATAGTATACATATATACATATATACTATATACTATATGTATACTATATATACATATATATATATATATATATATATATATATATATATATATATATATATATATATATATATATATATATATATATATATATATATATATATATATATATGTACACCTGCTAAATGTACTTCCATATGAAAACTTTCCAGTTTTTCTGGCTGCCCAGATTTTGCAGAAATAAAAACCCAATCACACTTTTTTTATGAGCAGTGACTTGGAAAACACATGAAAAAACTAAATACAATTACTTTCCTGTGACATTTTATTTATTTATTTAAATTAGGACAATGCATATTCATCAACACATCGGCAAAAGCTTCAATGTAAATATGCCGGAGTTAGCACAAAGCTAATTTACATCCGTAGTCCTAAGGCAGGAAAGGACAGATAACACGTAGTCCCAACACAAGAAAACAAAAAAACAATACAGACATTACATCATAACAATAGACAACAATAGACAAATCTCACAGAGTTTAAGAGGCCCCAAGAAAAAAAAAAAAAACCTAGTGTGAGCATGCTTGGTTGGTTTTCAGCCAGTGTTTCAGAGCTGTTTTAAAGGCTGAATACGTGCCACAGTTCCTGACATGGGCTGGCAGTGTGTTCCAGGTTTGTGAGCCTCTGATTGACCCCACCATTTGACCAAATTTTGTCCTACGCCGCTGTACGTTACAGTCTCCTCTGGTCGATGCTCTGGTATTTGGCCGATCACTAGGTTTTTTACCTATAAAATCCATTAAGGGAGGAGGAGCAAGTCCATTTACAACTTTAAAAATAAGGCAAGCATCCATAAAAATTTGATAACTTTCGAAATCCAAAATATTATACTTACTTAGAATGTTACAATAATGGTAGTGTAATGGCTTTTTGTCCAGAGTTTTCAGTGGGACTTTAGTGGCTTCAAAATGGCGTCTGAAGTGTGAGACCAAGTGGTATAACAGTAGGTGATATGACTAAATATCATGGCGTGCATATAAGCCTTAGCTGATTCTGTGGTCAGAAAGGGTCTTATATGCTTGAAGTTTGACAGATTAAATTTAATCACATGCAATACTTTTTCCACATGTTGCTTAAAATTTAGATTAGAATCAAAAACTACTCCAAGATATTTAAATTGTTCCACCACATCCAGTCTCTCTCCATTGACTAACACAAATGGTTGTTCGGCCTCTGCCGGCTGCCGGGAAAAAAACATACAAACTGTTTTTTTTGTATTAAGATGTAGACAAGCGTCATGGAGCCAGTAAGATACTGGCACCATAGCACCAGAGAGTATTGCAACGGCTTCACTTTTGGTTTTTGCATGAAAAATATCAATGAATAAATAAATCAATGAATAGATAAATCACAGCCAAATTTCTGAAACTCTACTTGGCGTTTGTTATTCAGACAGTTTGTCACACATAAAAGATTGTTTTCAACCTCCACTGAAATAAACCAGCCGTTCTTGTGGCCATTTCTGACGTTCACATAAAGAGATGTGTTTTTTCTGTGTCTACATTAGACTGAGTGACAAAAGAGTAGATTATAATAACTAGTAGAATTTCATCATTTGAACGTGTGTTTGATAAGGTGACTGAATATGGCGTTTTAAACATATGACAATGATGGCGTCTACCGTCTGGGCGTCGTGGACTTGGTGTGAGGTGTGTGGTGTGAAGCTGATCAGAACAGTGACAGCCTCATCGCCAGATCCTCCACTGTTCAGAGGAGAAGCAGCTGCCAGCTCTTCTCATGAGCTACCAACCTTCCCCAGAAACATCCCTCCTCAGCACATACACTCGCTGATGTGGTGCAGGTGTGATCAGTGGAGCGAGTGCTTAAACGCAACTGTTCCCTACTTTCTTTGTCCACAGACACAGATGGGGCCCCCTCCTTCCCGCGACACCTTCCCTTTCCTCTCTTCAAGTATATACAGTTTTGATTTATGTTCCCCTGCCATTAACAACTTTTTTTTTTACGCCTCTTCTTTTAATTGGTTTAGTTTTGTTCCTCATGCCCCCCACCTCTTCTTCCTTTGGGTGGGAAATGATTAGACAATGTGGTCTTGTAATAAAGCTGCAGTAGCCTTTGCTGCTTCAGGCTGTGACTGAGGCCAAAGCCGATATGAAGTCCATCTAGCTGAAGCTGGTCTCATGGGCAGAACTGGCCTGGAGGACTCCGTATATGTTGGGTAGAAATACTTCAAATTTCACAGGAGATCTGCATCTACGCTACTGGTTTAAGTTTAATGACTTTAAAACCACCACAAGATGTTTTCTTTGTCTCCCCCCAGTTATGTTTTTATTGCTTTCTCTGTAATACATTGCAAGTTTTTGTTCTCAGTGTCAACGGGATTCTTATAACCAGGAGAAATATCTGCCTTTTATCAAACAGTGGCTTCAGGGTCTATATTTAGAAGCACACCCATACACAATGCATTATTACCCAGAAATTCAGGCCATTCAGAAGGTAGTTTTTATTCTATTTACTGCCATTTATTAACGATAAAGGAATGCACAATATGTTCTTATTATATGACAGCAACTGTGGATTCGGTGTAAGATTTTCTGAGCTCAACATGACCTCGTCAAAGCGAATAACAAGATATCCATAATCTGGAGAAATAGGAAAACAATCACGTTAGCTGTAATGTGTGTGTGTGTGAACAGCATTTTTGGCTGAAATGTGCGTTAGTGATTAGTCCTGATTGAGTTGTTGTGACTTCCCACTAAGTCCCACCCTGACCAGTGTGATTGACCACCTCACAGATAACTGCCTCGTTGGCGGTTTGTGAAAAAACAAACATACATGTTACCATTCAGGTCTAAATGTGCTCCAATGAAGAACATTTACATAAGCCTGCTTTTCTGGTACCAGTGGCCTTTATTTGACATTCAATAGACAGGATGCAGAGGGAGAGGGTGTGTGTGGTGGACGGCGGGGGGAGGGGGGGGGGGGGGGGGGGGTAAGGCATCATGCAAAGGTCCAGAGACCAGAACTTTGCTGTAGATCCTTGTCTGACTATAAAGCATCAGAATCTTGTTCATCAAGCTGAATCTGATCATAAAGAATGTAAATTAAGGTTGTTGTTTCATGTTCAGGTTGCAAAATGTAGCGGAGAGTTGCACTCATGGTGATGAATTACAAATCTAATAGTGTTTGCATTCCAGACAGTTTGAAACTTTCCGAGATCTTTTGCATCACTTGATGGTAAAGACTAATCCCACAACCCCATTGTGTGATACTTGTCTTCTGCTCCATGGTGGACACGTTAATAAGACATTTAAGTAGCACATTTTATCTATTTAAAACTTTATACTTTGTTGATTACTACTTTCCCAGTCTATAAAACAACTCTTGATTTCTCATAAACAGTGTTTTTTAAAAAATCTGGTGGCTGAGAACTTGTTTTAACATGTTTTAAATCAAGCTGGTGGTTTTGTGCCAACGTTTATGATCACTAGTGGAACCATCGTCTTCCTCACCAGAGAGAAATAAACTTAATGACTCAGTATAATCCAATTTTCTGCTTCATTATTAATCTCTTTCTCAGGAGCTGTTATCAGGAGGGAAATCTGTCCAAAATGAATCATTTGATGCTGTTTGTTGGAGTCTCTGTGCCAGTTTTTCTGAGCCACTTGGCTGATGGATCAGAATGTAACAGGAAGTCAAACCACCGCCCATGAAAAAGGTTTTTAAGGGTTTTCCAGCAATCAGTGAATTTCTAAAATCATTCCTGGTATGTTTGTGCATTTTTACACATGGAAACATTTAACATCATCACAAACTCCTCCCACTGCTGAAACCCATCAAAATTCAGCACCAGAAATGATATTGTAATGATTACGTCAACAAACTGACAGTAAACTCAGAAAACAGCTGTGATTCTTTACGATATTCAGATTAATCTGACATCTGTCCCACTGTAGCTCCATTTCTGTCACATCCTGCTCGGTGGCAGGTGGTACGTTTACATGAACACGTTTACGGCAACAAATGCTAATTCTCACTATTTGTTTGGAAGCAAGTCATCGATGACATTTAGTAAACTACAATGTATTACAGTATTTATTATATAAACTACTTTTTAAAGTTTATACTCCTTGCTTTTATTTGTTCTGATAATTTTCTGTTTATTTCAGCTTTGTTTTTGCTCTTTGCATCCGTAATGTCTGTGATTTAGGTTCACGTTTTTTTAGTTTTGTCATGTGTAGTGCTGGTGTGCATGCTTTATTTTGTAGGATTTTCCATCATTGGTTTACTTTCTACTTCCTGTGTCATTAGTTTCTGGCATGATTCTTTTGTTCATTTGTTTCATGTTTCTTATTGGCCCACATGTGTATATCTACACATGGTTTCCTTTCACTGTTTTAACCCTAACCATTCAGTTCTTATAAATCAGTCCACCTCGCAGCCTGCATTTGGGTTCATGTGCTGTCACAAAATCTTTTTTAATTCCAGGGTTTTCCTTGTGGTAGTCCTCCATGCTGGGGGCTATGCCTGCTTTGTCTGCGGGGTTGTTTACATGAGAATCACCTTTGTCTGGGTGGCTCTTCATGTGTGTGTGTGTGTGTGTGTGTGTGAGTGAGAGAGAGAGAGAGAGAGAAGGGTCAGAGCATGTTTGAGTTATTTTTTTTAACTCTTTTTAATTTGCAGAGACTTTGTTTTGTCAGATAAAGTGCTTTGTGCGACATGAAAAGTGCTTTATGAATAAAGTGATGATTTGAGCATGCAGCAGGTTTTCCCAAATCTCTGCAGTAACAAATTGTTTTAAATACCTTCCCTTAATGACAATGTAAGAAAATTTGATCTTTGGCATGAATTCCCTGACACATGCCTCACACGCACACACACCGACACACACACACTGAGATCAGACAAGCTGTTTATAGAATGGCAGTAAATCCTCAGGAGATGAGCTGCAGTGAGGAAGCGCCTGGGTGTGATTGCCTCTGTCTGAGCTTAACATCGCAATGTTTCCCCTCATGGCAGCCTGAGCAGATTCAGAAAACTCAACCAGGATTTACTCTTTTTATTACCTCGGCAGAGCATTTAATTTCCTGGGCATTTGTGTGGGTTAGTGGTTCAGGCGGGCGATTGTCAAGACTTCAATCACTCAAGGTGATGCTGGGAGGCAGTGACATACCAAGAGACAGCAAGTCAGAGAACTTGATCCTTTCCTTGGTATGTTGAAGCTTCAATTCTCCTGTGGGAAGGAACAGATCATCCCAACATGCACTTGCAAAGGTGGGAATGTGTGGATGCTTCTAAGTTACACTATAAGATACTTTTAGCACTGCATCAGCTTGCAACATCACTTTAATGAGGTACCCTCAGGAGCTAATAAAGACTGCTCAACCAGCACATTAAAAATAAGTTAGCATCCAAAGTGTTTTTAATGAAGATCTTATTTTAGTTTTGCTGTTAAACATAATACTTTGGTGGGTTGGGGAACACTGAGCTCAGCACCAGCTGACAAGTTGCTTAAATGTTAAATGTGCACGAGCTGGTCCAGTGTGTGTCATCAAACACATACAGGAATTATTAACTAGATATAAACATGAGTGTTGCAGTGGAAATGCATGACTTGCTGGTGTAAGTTTGTCCCTTGTTCATTTATTTTAATCAGCGCTCACAGTGTGTGATCTGTATAGATACACCTTGAATTAATTTATTTAGACAAAAAAAAAAAAGACAAAAATGAGTCAAATGAGGCTTTTTAAAGTTTACATTTTGACTTAAAACAGGAGGACAAACACCAGGTTATTCATTAGGGATGCGTTCCACGTGCATGCAGCTCTAATCAACATGCACAGGAACATCAGTGGTGCAGCACCCCTTTATACACCTGAGCGATTTTTTACTGTTTCAAGTCAGAAAGTCTGTCATGAAGACGGTCTTTTGAGCGCATGCTGAAGTTGTACACTACATCACTCCTGCAAGGTAAGACTGTTAAACAGAATATACCATCACTGGTGATAAATTAGAAGGTAATCATACAATTCAGGATGCATTTCTGGTCCTAAAATGAATGTATGAAATGTGAGTAATATTCCACATATTGTTAAGTTGGTTGTCTGTGCAGATGGCAGTCGGTGTAAATCTCAGAAATAATTAGTAAAATGTTTTCATTACTGCATGTGACACTCCTGTTAAATAAATGACTGATTCAAATCTCATATTGTGTCTAAATCTCATTGATGAGATTGAGGGGCGGTGAGCTGCAGGCACTTTCAGGCTCCTACCAGTCTGTTCCAGTGCAGAGAAAATTGGAATTTGAGGATCAACTGGATAAAACTCCTTTTCTTGCTGATGTTTACTTTGAGGGAACTAAGACGTGGGATGCAGTGTTGGCATATCTAAAGGATGAAATGTCAATAAAGTGACAAGTTTCTGCAGACTACAGGAAGTCCTTTTGCATTTCTTTCCTTAGTAGCTCGAGAAGAGATTTGACACCATCACCAGAATCCTCCACCTGAAACTCCTGAAGCCCTTAAACATGAAAAGTTTATAATTTACGTCATGACGGACAGATTTCTCTCCGCATGATTCTGTTCTGCTTCAGCAGGCTAATCATGTCTTCAGCACTTATTTAGTTTTTCTCATAGACTGTATATAAAAAGATGGGCGGAGCCTCCGTGACGTCACCCGTAGGTTTCTAAAGAGCTGAATTGAAGCTTGGTGGGCGGTTCCTGCCATCACCATCTTGGCAGCGTCATGCATCGTCTTGCCCGGAAAATACAAATGTGGGCAAAGAGGTGGAGCTGAGAGGGGGGCCGTGAGCGTCATGGTGGATGATTGACATCGAGCAAACTCCGAGCTTTCTGTAGCTAAAAGCTAACCGAGCTAACCCGGAGATAACAGAAGCTAACCAGCTAACGGAGGTAAGCAGGCTAAAGCTAAGTCACGTCGTTAACTGGCTAAAAACCGCGGTTGTTCTACGTTCTTCTGACTTAAAGCCAGAGATTGGAACCTGTCAATCAAAAGGACACGCCCCTAAATTTGCCGAACTTCGAGATTAAATTACTTTTAAACGGGCGAGTTAGAAATAAATTCACTGACCTAAATTCAAACCTGACCTAAAAACCTAAAATGGATTTTTGAACCAGGCTGTAAACATGTTTATTTCTGTTGTAAACATGTTTATTTCTGTTGTAAACATGTTTATTCCTGCTGTAAACATGTTTATTTCTGCTGTGAAGTTGGTCTTTTTAACATGGGAGTCTATGGGGATTTGCTCTGTTTTGCAGCCCCTAGTGGATGAAGGGGGAACTGCAGTTTTATGTACTTCTGCATAGGCTTTAATTTTAACCGCCAGAGGTTGCTGCTTGGTTTTTCTTCTGGAACCTATGAAGATCCACGATGTCACATGCATGATTATCCTGCATGACAATTTAAAAATAATCTGGATTTGTTTGACATTTTAAGCATAGTAAAAAATGAATAAATAAAAAGAATAGGAAGTGGTGGTTTAGCATATTAAGGATTAATAAACTCATTGCATAACAGATCAAAAGCCTTTAGTCCTCACAGGTCAGGATGATGGTCACAGTTTGTCAAAACCCTCGGCATGTTGCTGCACATAAAACACACAGATGAGATTTTGAAAACACTTCAGTCCTGTTAAAAGGTTGTTTTTTTAAATACAAATCCAGCCTTAGATTAAAAGAAGAGCAATGGACTGATAGAGTCGGGAAATGTTAAGTAATATTAAAACCAAACAAACAAACAAACCACCTGGAACATGAGGATGTAGTGTGAGAACAATACGTATTGTTTCCTCGACAGTTCCCTGACCTCTGAGCTTACGGCTCTGTGTTCATCCCCACCTCGCCTGGTTAGCCGTGACCCTCTGCTCCCGTCTGAAAACGTCCTGTTAGCACAGGAACAGGAAGGTGTCTGCACCTTTACTGAAGCACTCACCACAGACCAATCAGAGATTAAAAACGTTCCTTATGTTAGCAAACATCCGACTTTTTATTGTTTTCAAAACAAGCAAGAAAAAGTTCAAATCTTTACTTAAACTCATTTTTATCTCCACCATGGAGGTTATGTGTCTTCCAACAGTTGTCTGTCTGTCTGTTTGTTTGCAACTTAATGCAGAAAAGTCCTGGAGGGATGCTCATGATGTGTTTCTGAGAAGGTTTCTTGATTCAATTTAGATTTAGATCAGCATCTGGATGCAGGAATGTTGTGAAAGATTCTTCCTCATGTGAGATAGAAACATTTTCAGTATATCTGCATTAAACTCCACAATAAATGGAGAGAGAATCCAGAAGTTCCCAACAGGTTTTCCAAGATATCAGAGATAGATGTGGAACCTGACGGCATCATGGATATTACCATCCAGAACAGGAACAACGTTCCGGATACTACCATCCAGAACAGGAACAACGTTCCGGATACTACCATCCAGAACAGGAACAACGCTCCGGATACTACCATCCAGAACAGGAACAACGTTCCGGATACTACCATCCAGAACAGGAACAACGTTCCGGATACTACCATCCAGAACAGGAACAACGCTCCGGATACTACCATCCAGAACAGGAACAACGTTCCGGACACTACCATCCAGAACAGGAACAACGTTCCAGATACTACCATCCAGAACAGGAACAACGTTCCAGATACTACCATCCAGAACAGGAACAACGTTCCGGATACTACCATCCAGAACAGGAACAAAGTTCCGGATACTACCATCCAGAACAGGAACAACGCTCTGGATACTACCATCCAGAACAGGAACGGCGTTCTGGATACTACCATCCAGAACAGGAACAACGTTCTGGATACCACCATCCAGAACAGGAACAACGTTCCGGATACTACCATCCAGAACAGGAACAACGCTCCGGATACTACCATCCAGAACAGGAACAACGTTCCGGATACTACCATCCAGAACAGGAACAACGTTCCGGATACTACCATCCAGAACAGGAACAACGTTCCGGATACTACCATCCAGAACAGGAACAACGCTCTGGATACTACCATCCAGAACAGGAACGGCGTTCTGGATACTACCATCCAGAACAGGAACGGCGTTCCAGATACTACCATCCAGAACAGGAACAACGTTCCGGACACTACCATCCAGAACAGGAACAACGTTCCGGATACTACCATCCAGAACAGGAACAACGTTCCGGATACTACCATCCAGAACAGGAACAACGCTCTGGATACTACCATCCAGAACAGGAACGGCGTTCTGGATACTACCATCCAGAACAGGAACAACGTTCCGGATACTACCATCCAGAACAGGAACGGCGTTCTGGATACTACCAGCCAGAACAGGAACAACTTTCCGGATACTACCATCCAGAACAGGAACGGCGTTCTGGATACTACCATCCAGAACAGGAACAACGTTCCAGATACTACCATCCAGAACAGGAACAACGTTCCAGATACTACCATCAAGAACAGGAACAACGTTCCGGATACTACCATCCAGAACAGGAACAACGTTCCAGATACTACCATCCAGAACAGGAACAACGTTCCGGATACTACCATCCAGAACAGGAACGGCGTTCTGGATACTACCATCCAGAACAGGAACAACGTTCCAGATACTACCATCCAGAACAGGAACGGCGTTCTGGATACTACCATCCAGAACAGGAACGGCGTTCTGGATACTACCATCCAGAACAGGAACAACGTTCCAGATACTACCATCCAGAACAGGAACGGCGTTCCAGATACTACCATCCAGAACAGGAACAACGTTCCAGATACTACCATCCAGAACAGGAACGGCGTTCCAGATACTACCATCCAGAACAGGAACAACGTTCCAGATACTACCATCCAGAACAGGAACGGCGTTCCAGATACTACCATCCAGAACAGGAACGGCGTTCCAGATACTACCATCCAGAACAGGAACAACGTTCCAGATACTACCATCCAGAACAGGAACAACGTTCCAGATACTACCATCCAGAACAGGAACAACGTTCCAGATACTACCATCCAGAACAGGAACGGCGTTCCGGATACTACCATCCAGAACAGGAACGGCGTTCCAGATACTACCATCCAGAACAGGAACGGCGTTCCGGATACTACCATCCAGAACAGGAACGGCGTTCCAGATACTACCATCCAGAACAGGAACGGCGTTCCAGATACTACCATCCAGAACAGGAACAACGCTCTGGATACTACCATCCAGAACAGGAACGGCGTTCTGGATACTACCATCCAGGACAGGAACGGCGTTCCAGATACTACCATCCAGAACAGGAACAACGCTCTGGATACTACCATCCAGAACAGGAACGGCGTTCTGGATACTACCATCCAGAACAGGAACAACGTTCCAGATACTACCATCCAGAACAGGAACAACGTTCCGGATACTACCATCCAGAACAGGAACGGCGTTCTGGATACTACCATCCAGAACAGGAACAACGTTCCAGATACTACCATCCAGAACAGGAACGGCGTTCTGGATACTACCATCCAGAACAGGAATGGCGTTCCAGATACTACCATCCAGAACAGGAACGGCGTTCTGGATACTACCATCCAGAACAGGAACGGCGTTCTGGATACTACCATCCAGAACAGGAACGGCGTTCCAGATACTACCATCCAGAACAGGAACAACGCTCTGGATACTACCATCCAGAACAGGAACGGCGTTCTGGATACTACCATCCAGAACAGGAACAACGTTCCAGATACTACCATCCAGAACAGGAACGGCGTTCTGGATACTACCATCCAGAACAGGAACAACGTTCCAGATACTACCATCCAGAACAGGAACGGCGTTCTGGATACTACCATCCAGAACAGGAATGGCGTTCCAGATACTACCATCCAGAACAGGAACGGCGTTCTGGATACTACCATCCAGAACAGGAACGGCGTTCCAGATACTACCATCCAGAACAGGAACGGCGTTCCAGATACTACCATCCAGAACAGGAACGGCGTTCTGGATACTACCATCCAGAACAGGAACGGCGTTCCAGATACTACCATCCAGAACAGGAACGGCGTTCCAGATACTACCATCCAGAACAGGAACAACGTTCCAGATACTACCATCCAGAACAGGAACAACGTTCCAGATACTACCATCCAGAACAGGAACGGCGTTCCAGATACTACCATCCAGAACAGGAACGGCGTTCCGGATACTACCATCCAGAACAGGAACGGCGTTCCAGATACTACCATCCAGAACAGGAACGGCGTTCCAGATACTACCATCCAGAACAGGAACGGCGTTCCAGATACTACCATCCAGAACAGGAACGGCGTTCCGGATACTACCATCCAGAACAGGAACGGCGTTCCAGATACTACCATCCAGAACAGGAACGGCGTTCTGGATACTACCATCCAGAACAGGAACGGCGTTCCAGATACTACCATCCAGAACAGGAACAACGCTCTGGATACTACCATCCAGAACAGGAACGGCGTTCTGGATACTACCATCCAGAACAGGAACAACGTTCCAGATACTACCATCCAGAACAGGAACGGCGTTCTGGATACTACCATCCAGAACAGGAACGGCGTTCTGGATACTACCATCCAGAACAGGAACAACGCTCTGGATACTACCATCCAGAACAGGAACAACGTTCTAGATTCCACCATCCAGAACAGGAACAACGTTCCGGATACTACCATCCAGAACTTCCAAAACAGGAACAACTTTTCATCACTGCAAGAGAACAAGCATGCAACCATCACCACAAGAAGCCAAGACACTGTGGAATCATCTAGAATCTGATAGTGGATCCATGTAAGATGGATGTGGGATTAGAACATTAGCTGGAAATGACCATGTGAGCTGTGTGATGAAGGTCTCTGAGTACTTTCAGTTGAATATTTTCTTGTTGGTCTCATAACAAACAGTTTCATAAAGGTCAGCAGGGTGAGGAAGACCTGAGCTTGAGAAGCTGCCTCGGTTCTACTAGTTGTACTCTGTATGGATTATGAGTGCCATCATGCTTTGCCTCCATGCAGCCCCGTATCACAATGCATGTTTGTATTTTACTCTGATCCTGTTGACTTATGCTGAAGAGGAAACAAAATTTTCTTTTATATGCAGAGATTTTCATGCAGCGTTCTTTATCTGTCAGAACTGCAACAGAAACTCTCATTCCTCAGATCATGTTCTAAGTCTAAAACACATCCCATTTAGTTTTCTCCTCTAGACTGTGCACGGCATCATCCACACAGACATTTTACTGCAGCCGCTGCAGTACTACTTATCAGTACTCCAACCTCATGATTATTGTTGCATTTATCTTTCAAATGAGCTTCAGATTTTCAAAATGAGTTTTAGCTTGACCTGATCTTCCTATAATCATTATTACATGCTGTTTAGGTGATAACTGCGTGAAAAGACTCTCTCAGTGGTTAATTATGAAGCGTTAACAGAGTCAAGACACTGATAATGTCTTATGTGTGTAAAATGACATAATGTAGCCTGCAGCAGGGGTTTTACAAACTGGTAAAATGACTTTAATTAGATTTATAAATGGATACCGACCATCCAATTCGCTTTATTTAAACAGTGCATATTAAAACACGAGGCTGCTGCGACGCTGTAACATATAAAATACAACTGTTGAGATATTTCAGACAGCCAGAAAATCTCTTCTACCAAAAAACTTACAAGACTTGAGAAACAAAATACAGGTATGTCTGAAATATCCCAAATGAAGAGTAAACCTACCAAAGGCACCAAAAGAAATTAAAAGCAAATACAAGATTAAAATGCATGAAAAGAAATGAACAGATTAAGAGAGCAGGAGCAGCTGCAGCACGTCGGAGACATGAGCCATGTTGGAACGGTGACTTTTCACCTTTTCACCGCATTACGTTCACAGAGACAAAACGCCTCATAGCAGTAAAAACTGTCATGTTTTCCTGAGGAGAAATCTTAATTTACACACATATCTTACACTCACACTCAGCTGGGCATTGGCACACTTCATTACAGCCACACACACTCAATTACACCCCAACAAAGTGAGATGAACTCACACACATTAGCAGGTGAATCCATCCATGAATACTAACAGAGCTGGTGAATACGCCGAGGATCCACTGAAACTGAAAAGATACGCTGTAATGTCGCAGCTGCAAGTGAAAAACCTGCCATGATGTGTTTGATAAAACCACATTATAAAATTTAATAAAGGAATAATGAAACAAATACTGTAATTAAAAAATGTGCTTTGTTTGAGTTCTTAGATTACACTTAGTACATTTAGTGCAGCGGAGTAATTAAACAATCCATTCAGTGTTTTCCACCTTTTGGAACATATAAAACCAGCTGAATGTCATCTACATGCCGTGATGGAGGAGATCAGCTGTAAGTGGCGAACAGCAGCCATCCAAGCCTCCAGCTTCACTCCTCGCTAATGTTCTCCATGGAGAGGAAGGATATACCCCCCTTCCCTGAGCTCCACCCTGGCCAGGGCTCTGCAGAGGAAAAAGGCCAACATAAAATGAAGGCCTAAGGAACTGCTAATTGTTAAAGCTTAGGGTGGGAACAGACTACACAAATCATGGCTGTCTGGTAATAAATCAGGGCTGCGTGTGAGGTATGTATGGAACGCCGTGCCTTTACAGACGGAAATATTCTGATTTGATCGAATTGTTTCTAGAATAAGAAACAAGTAAAAAGCTCTGAAGTAATTCCCGAAGTAGGTTTGTAAATGGACTTCGGTGGAGTACGACATAAGAAAAAAGTGCTTTATCTGCTGTAAACACATCTGGATGGACAAAGGACCGCTGGTCAACAGCATTTCTGATTTATATTAATAACCGTGGAAAGAGAAAAGACAGGACACCGCCTCCCTCCCTGCCTTTCTGTGTGAGGAAATTCTTTGCTGAAAGGCTGGATGTTCTCTGCATTATGCGCTGTGTCTTTTGTCAGCGCGGGAATGATGGAGGAACAGTGGAGATGGCAGCAGGAAGCGTGCTGAAGAGGACAGGAAACAGGAAGCACAAGCAGGAAGAAACCTTGTTGAAATATCAAAGGGCAGTTTCCACTCTTCAGGCTGAAGGTTGTCCCTGAAGAAATACCTCTGCTGTATTAAGAAGCAGAGATGTGACATACACATCCCAGGTTATATAAATGCAGCAGCTTCTTTTTATCCTAACAATGACCTGAGCAACATGTGCAAAGTGTTAGCAGCAGTGAAACTCAGCAGCTGCTCTGTCGTCAGTCAGGCCGCAGATCTTTGTGGAGCATTTTCTAGATGTTGACGACTTCTCACGCGCCTGGTTTAAATGAAAAAGTTTTACCAGCATCACAGCAGCATGGAAAAGCAACGTTAGCGGGAAACACTAAGCGGCTGATACAGGGGTCTGCAACGTGCAGCTCGGAGCTGCAAGTGGCTCGTTGGACCTCCAGCAATGGCTCTTTTTAACAAGATGAACGAGAACCAACTAATGTTTTAAAATATGAATATAACAAATTCAGGTTTTGGTAGTTTTTCTTTTCTTTTTTTTTTTTTTTTCATTGAATAACTGCAATAAATTTCCAAAACAAAATAAAACAAAAAGATAAAAATGTTTTAGATCCATATTTCTTTTTATTATTAAAAAAATTACATTTATTTTTTACACATATTCTACAAATATCTACGTCCCAAAGAAGAAAATGTATCTGTCCAAGTTTTGAAAATGTTCTGTTTTCATTTGATTTTTTTAACCAAATAATTTCAGTAAAACTGTGACTCTTTGAAAAAGAAAAAAATGTTTTATTGTATATATTATTTAAAAAAATATATATTTTTCTCTCATAAGATCATGTAACATTGTGGCTCTAAAGTGTGGTTTAATTTAGCCAGGTGGGATGTCGAGCATCAGCTCAGCTTCACCAGAAAACAGGGGTGAGAAAATCAAATAGAAAAACTGAATATTAGGATTTTTTTGTGTCACAATTTCAAAATAATATTTTTTGTTTTAAAAAAATCTATTTTATTTTCAATAAATAAAAAATAATCCATTCTAATTTTTTTTAGTCATTTTTTATTGTTTTATTGATCTTTTTACTTGTCTTCTTCTTGCATTAACTATCCGTTTTGTACCATGTAATTAAATCCAACCCAAACCATGACCTTTACTGTCCAGGTCTACTTATTTATTTTATTTAACCAGGAAAATAAGTTTAGAGGTAACAGCAAAGTATTGAAGTCTTAAAACAGGAGAAAAAAAATTCTGCAAGATGAATCTGAAACCGAGTTGGTCGGTTTCTTCTTCTTTCCTCTTTTGTAAAGTCCTTTAATCTCTTGTGGCTCATGAGGACAAGCAAGATGTGGATAGTGGGCTTCATCACATAGGAAAACATCTGGAAGCTGCAGATGTGAACCTGCTGGTGGACTGAACCGAATCTGAGGAAAACATACGGATTAACTTTTAATATAAAACTACAGTGAAGAAAAGTAACAAATCCATCTTCTGCTGTTAGATACAAAAGAAAAAGTCACAAAAGTGGAAAAATGTCTGACTGTCACACTGGAAATGAGAGGTTGGAAAACAAAGGTGAGTTAAAACTGCGGAAAAAACTCTTAATTAAAACAGAGGCTGGCATTGGGCAGCATCGTATCATTTAAGAAATGCCAAAAATAATCAGAAATGTTTAACAAGGAAAATATTTACATGTTGTAACTGAAGAGTAAAGTCTGACATTCAGACTCTGGATGGTTGTTAAAGGAAGGAAAACCTTCTAATCGAAAAGATCAATGCAGGAGCTGTGTTTGGGCCAAATTTTGTGTTTTATAAGAAGTTAAATAGTCATCAGGAACATTTAACCTTTGTCTTGTTTACTGCATCATTGCATCCATGAACAGAAACAAACCTGCTTTTCACCATGACACCAGATATGGAAGCATTAGAACACGTTTTGACTGAACAACAGATATTAAAGCTTTAATGAAACTGCAGTCGTTACAGCGAACTTGCATTAATGTGGATTTTAACGAGGAGAAAGGAGTTGCGCCTACAGTGAAGGATATGTGACATGTATGATATGTGACATATCAGCAGTGGTGCGTTTAATGAGATCAGGTAGATGCCTTTTAGAAAAGTGATCCAACTCACTTCAAATTACTGCGTGGTTGTTACTAAAAATCCTGAACTTTCCCTCCGTTCCAGAAATAATTATTTTTGAGAAAACATGAAGGAAACAAACTACAAGGTCAGTGCATGTCCCCACCCTCGTGTGCAGGAAGTGCTGTGCGCTTCGCCCACCAGCAACAGGAAGAAGAAGCCGGCGATGATGGCACAGCCCTCAAAGTGGTGTTGCTGAACACGCTGGTGATGCTGCAGCCTGCTTCACTTTCAGGCTAAACTCATGCAGTGCAAGATGTTTATAGTTTCAGCTGTCATATTATGTGAAAATGAAACTTTATTATCTATTAGAAACATCCTTCATGGTGTTTCCTAAATAAATTCAGACATGCTGTAACCCATAAAACCATCTGGATGCATTTTCACAGGTAAATATCTAACTGTAGCTCCCAGACCACAGTGAAGTGAGTGCACATAAAACTATTTTACCATAAAGTAAACACATCAATCATAAATTAAATAGATTTATAATGACATGCAAATGCTTTCTGGTTGAATTCCCTGCTTCGATACAAAAAAAGAAGCAGGAAGGGTGGAATTCCCTGGGAATCTCTTCACACTTTGTAGCCATCTTTCCAACATAATGCAACAGCTTTATGAAGATAACTTGTGCATGCACAGAAACATTCGCTCGATAACTGGCAGAGGATAGCAAGACAGCACTGTTTTGTTGAGTGTATATATAGAGTCTAATTACATTGCGAGCAGTGGTGATAAATCACTGGAGTCTTAATCAAAGCACTACAACAGAGAGAGTCATCAATCACTTGCTACAGCACAACACCACATCGGCCTGTAGCTTCTCCTTGTCTTCCGGCTGGAAGTGCGGCTCTGCGCCAAACATGAGCCATGCCGCTGGAACACATTATCATTAGTGCAATCAGCACCACTTTAAAGTCCTGTCACAAGCCATCAAAGAAAAATAGATATGAAGATACATGGAGCCATAAAGCTGACAGCATTTCATTCTGCATGCCAATGAATGTAAAGGCCACAACAAGATTCTCTTTGTTTTCTTCAAAACGGAGGCAAAAGCAGTTCAGAGCTTCTTCCGCTAACAAGAAGACATTCCTGCTGATAGCCTGCCAGCCTCTAGGAAGGGCCTGTTTGAGCTGGGACTCTTCAATCTTTAAATGCATGTTAACTGGAGTTGGCTGTGATGGATGGCAGAGAGGTGGGTCATCTGAAAGGCATGACCATGACATTCAGAAAGTCCCTGCTTGAGAGGAGGATGACAGATGGCATTTCCAGTGAATTTATAAAAATGTGTCAACAGAGGAGATTTTGACATGTAGCCCTCAACTAATGTCCTCCTCATGTGGAAACTGTGTTTAAAACAATTAGGAGGAAAAACATGAGACTTGATAAGAGGCTGTGAGTGACGGGTCTCATTCAGACCAGCATCTTCCATTGCTGCAGGTTTTCATGTCATTGCTTTGCTGCTCAACGTGAGCATGTAGATGAGCCTAAATGGGCAAGACAGACAGCACAAACAGTGAACGAGACAGCAGGCAGTCATCTATGAAGGACATGGCCACAGCAGTTATTTTTAGGGACCAGTTTTCAGAGCCTGTCATTCGGAACATCTCATTAAAAATCTGAAGAAATTCTAATCACAGAAAAACTCTGAAGGTCGGAGTCCTGTTGCAGCTGCACACTCAGCTTTCCAGCTCTGAATAATCCGACCTCACAAGGCTATCGTTGATTAGCGGCTATATTAACAGACTTCTGGTGACCTCTTCAGAAGATACCAACTGCACATTTCCTTTAATATTTGAGGAGATGTGGATAGACAGATCAATTATGCTGCTGCACCTGCAGGCAGGTGTTTTACAGTGCAGGGAAGCTTGTCCCAGGCTTATTAATCATTCTATGATGAGAGATTAAACACATACATTCATTAACACAATGCAGACACAGTGAATGTTTTACTGGTAAATAATTATATGCAGTACAACAGGAATCTAAATTTAATTTCTTATTCACTGCCCAAGCAGTAACTCAGAGTGAAACCTTATGATAATACCAGAAGGACAAACCTTCTTTATATTCTTTATTAAAGGAGTGAATGATTGTCTCAAGTTGGCATTGAGGCCAGTGAAGACAATCTGATTAATTCCTCAGACAGGTCAGTTAATCTGCAATGGGACTCTGACTGGTTCAATAGATAATTGCTCAGGTCCAGGGATGGACCATAAAAAGAATGGAACCACTACAAAATACCAGCATGAATGAGCTTTTTACGTCTCAGTCATACACTGTTGTGCAGCTCGATTCATTTGTCAAAAACCTCAAGTTGCAACACAAGTTATCAACAATTAAGACACCTGCAATACAAAAAGCTACAGAGACAGATAAAATGCAACAAATCCAAAATGGCCCACAATAATTGACTGTTAAAAAGACTTTAATAAAAGGATGCATTTATCTTTAATAAAATTCAAATAAAATGAGGTATCTGCTGCTTTCAGTGCTGGTTCAGTGCTGTGAGGCAGCTGCCACAGTGCTTGCAGGTTGGATGGGTGCATTCTCCTAACTGCCTAACTGCAGTTTTTTCCGTTATTGTGCAATTGCATTAAGACTCACAAGGCTCCAAAGTTTCCTTCTCATCCATTCATTGGTGCTTTTAGATATCTGAATGTTTGGGTCCTTGTCCCAATGCCTTTAGGAGGTCTTGTTGTTTTCTTTAGATGCAAATGAATTAGTTGCACACTGAGTGACATGCAGCACAGAATACACATAACTACTTATGTTACAGAGGGCATGGCGTTATTTTCTTTTCAAGCTTTATTTCATCAACAAGAAGCTGATGGATTTGACTGTCTGAAGGAGTTTCCCACATTTTCACAATGCAAACTGTTGAGTCATAAGTGTACATTTCATACGTAGCTTTTTCCCCTCTCACATAGACATATTTTTTCAGATAGTTATACAGATTCTTTCTCTTCAACAGGGGTGTGATTTGATCGACTGTGTCCTTTTCACATTTAAAAGATTAAACACTACAATCAACGAGATCTTTGTTTAAACAATAAGGAATTTCACTCTGTTGTGATCCGTGTGAATTTCTGTGTGGAAAACTGACGACATCACAGTTTTCAAGGAAGAAAAGTCTATTTTTATTTATTTGTTTATTTATTTCTCACATGGTCATACAAAAGGTAAAACAAGACTTTACAAAAACCCCCCGCATCATTTCATCATTTCAAATGAAATAAAACTTTATTTGTATAGCACTTTTCATACAAAAGCATATCAAAGTGCTTCACAACATAAAAATAAAAAACAGTTTCACATTTATTTTAATGTCGTTAGGGAATCATTGCTCGAGGTGTTGGCTTTTTGACACATTTGTCGCATTGTCGAAACGCATTTTAAAATTTTAAATAACATCTACCCCTCAAAGGAACTACTCAGATTACGCTTTAATATTAATGACAACAATTGCTCATTCTGTGGGAACGACATTGAGCACACCAACCATGTGTTTTCTCCTGTTAAAATGTTTCGATCAGACATATTCATGGTTGAAAGGGAGATTTCCATCTTTGTTAAATTCCTTTGTAAAGGATGACATAACTTTTGGGTTGATCTTAAGGAACAAAAATGATTAACTTTTTTAAACATAAAAGCAGAATGCAGAAATGTCCCCCCAACTTTGCTCACTTTAAAAACAAATTTAATGCATATCTAAAATCCTTAAAATATGTCAATGGCTCTACAGCCCAAATTTTACTGAATGCTATGAGTGAAACCCTCAATGATTCACGAAACTAATCTATTTTATTATAATTTATATGATGACCCCCTTGTGTAAGGTATATCACCATAGTCATCTGATTATTTTACTGACTGGAACTTATTCCCTCTATACAATTTCTTTGATACTTCTATTTTCTCTGTTCCTTCTGAAGGTACTTTTCTATGCACTGAGATTGAACTTTGCCATGTTTGACCTTGTTCTTTGTAATTGGAAAGTATAATAAAAAAATAAAAAAATAAATTGACACATTTGTTTACATGCACTTGCAGTAAATGCTGCCACCTGTTGGACATTTGTTGCAATTGCAGTCTTTAAGACGCGCAACGGTGCTGCCTTCAAGGCAATGGGAAAAATTACATTAACCTAAAGCGAGTACATAAAGCAAAGCTGCCTCAAATATATTTCCACATTTACTTAGCTAAAAAAATAAATATGATATATTTAAATCACAAAGTGTTGGAATTTATGTTTGTTCTTGAGTATCCATATTGTTAGTGCTGCTGAATTGGCTTTTTACGGCGCCCTAGATAGACATTTAATGTTACTGAAACATGGCGGATATGGATGAGCCGTAAGTAGCTGCTGAAGAAACAAGCAAGAAACTCCGAAAGATGCTTTCAAATCTCATTAACCTATGACAGCACAGCATGAATCAACCTTCTTTTATTCTCTCTTTGTAGGGAGAAGAAAAGAAGGAGAGTAGTGGAGCTGACTGAGAAGTTAGTGATGAATTGGTAGAAGTGGCGGAAGGTTTGAGGTCTTTAGACAGGAAGAAGGTTGAGAGGAAAGCTAACCTGTTTGTAAATAAACCCACGAGCAGCTAGTTAAGGAGCTGATTATCGCGACTAGTTTACCATAAGTAACTAACGTGTGTAAACAGTGGTGGAACTTCTGAGGTGCTGCTCACCTTTGAGATCAGTCAGGAATCTGTTTTAACCATTTCACTGTTGACATGGTAGCTATTTATGGAAGGCTAATCACCTAGCCTAGCTAGGCTAATCACCTAGCCTAGCTACCGGGAACTGTCCAATCAGGAGCGATGATGACCTGAAATCCCGACGGTCACAAACACCTCCCTCTCGTTCTCTCTCTCTGTCTCTCTCTCTCTCTCTCTCTTTTTAAAAAAAAAAATTTTTTTTAAATTATTTTTTTTTAATACAGTAAAGGTTAGTCGTTTAGATAGTACGGAAGAGTATTGGGGTCACTGAATAAAAAATAATTTTGTGAATTCTGACTTTTTTCTTGAAATTCTGACGTTAATCTCGGAATTCTGACTTTAATCGCAGAATTCTGATTTTAATCTCCGAATTCTTACGTCAATCTTGGAATTTTGACTTTAATCTTGGAATTCTGACTTTAATCTCTGAAATCTGACTATTTTCGCAGAATTAGGACTTTTTTCTTGGAATTCTGACTTTTTCCTCGGAATTCTTACATTAATTTTGGAATTTGGACTTTAAAGTCAGAATTCCAAGATTAAAGTAAAAATTCCACGATTAACGTAAGAATTCCAAGATTAATCTCAAAATTCTAACTTTTTTCTCAGAATTCTTGCTTTAATCTTGAAATACTTACTTTAATCTTGGAATTCTTCCGTTAATCTAAGAATTTTTACTTTAATCTCGGAATTCTGACTTTAATCTCATAATTCTGACTTCTTTCTCAGAATTCTGACTTTTTCTCAGAATTCTGACTTTAATCTCAGAATTCTGACTTTTTTCTCGGAATAATTTTTTTCTTTAATTCACTGCCCCTAACACGCTTAGATAGGAGATAGGATAAGATAGGATAGGCACCAAAACACGAGTATGTTTCTCTAAAGAACGTCCATATTTTCTTCCTTAAACGCTTTAAATGACGGCATGTCCATCTGTTAACTAATTACCGTCCAAACCATTTTTTTTGCATGATGCCAGTAGATTTAGAAGCTTTGTGCTTTATCAAACCACAAGTTGTCTTGCATTTAATTTGTTGGAGATGCAGTTGACATTACCTCCTGAGCATATGTATTGTCCTCAGGATGGTGGTGGATGGAGGCAGTGGATGCTCCTGTGAGTGGGAAGGCCGATGGAACCATGTCAGAAAGTTTCTGGAAAGATCGGGGCCATTCACACATCCTGACTTTGAGCCCAGCACAGAGGTAGCAGTGCTAGAAAACATGATGTCAGTCTGCCTTTTCGCCCACCCTGGGCCATCTTCCATTTCCCTGATAAATAATAATATTCTCACTTTTCATCACAGTCCTTGCAGTTTTTGTTAGAAACCTGTAAAATCCTGGTCATTGGAGCTGGTGGACTAGGATGTGAGCTGCTTAAAGACCTGGTAAGCACTTTACTACTTTACAGAAATATCTATAAGTATAAATTTTCTCTTATATTTCTTGTCTCTATTTGTTTTCAGGCTTTATCAGGCTTTCAAAAGATTGATGTTATTGACATGGACATCATTGATGTTTCCAACCTGAATCGTCAGTTCCTCTTCAGGTTAGTATGCATATGCAATAGTAAGGTTCTTTTAAAGGGTAGAACCGCTTTTTAAAAAAAACAAAAAAATGTATGTCTTTTTCATCAGGGCGAAAGATGTGGGCCGACCTAAGGCAGAAGTTGCAGCAGATTTTATCAACAGCCGCATACTGGGATGCCACGTAGTCCCGTATCCTGAATGCTTGAGATTTAACTGCTTGTATGTCTGCAGACCTCCTGTGGAACATATGCAAGCTGTTACAGCCAGTATGGTTGTAACGATGGTTGTAATGGTAACAACCATATTTTGAATTCTAAGGTTTGATAAATGAATAATTTAAATATAAATTTATCTTAATGTTTTGTCCAGACATTTTAAGAAAATTCAGGACTTAGATGAATCCTTCTACAGACGTAAGTATCTTTAATGTAGTTTATTTTCAAATTAATTCAAATTGGTAGTTTAAGCCTGATCTGTTCTGTACATAATTAGTTTTTTTATGTCATTCATGTCTCATGTCTAATATACCAACAGTACTTTTAAATAAAATAATTACCACAGTTATCCACTTCCAAATCTTACAAGAGCACGAATGGAATTTAAATAATAGTGTATTATAGCTCATTATCAAGATTTAATATAAATCATTGCACCTTCCTGTCTTCATGTAGAATTCCATATAATTGTCTGTGGACTTGACTCTATAGTTGCTAGAAGGTGGATAAATGGTATGCTGGTAAGTTGTTCCTTTTCACTACAATGTTCCACATGTTTTACTTGCTTTTTCCTAATTTCAGACACAGGTATGAACTGATGCGTAACGCTTTTGTGCTTCCGTGCAGCTGTCTTTGCTGGTGTATGAGGATGGTGTGTTAGATCAAGGATCCATTATTCCACTAATTGATGGTGGGACTGAAGGCTTTAAAGGTAATTCCCGAGTCATTTTCCCTGGCATGTCGGCCTGCATCGACTGCACCCTTGAGCTTTACCCTCCCCAGGTAAGATGGCAGATTTTATATAACAGCTTGGCTGTAGTACAGAATCAGTAGATGGTAATTTGACTATTTTGATAAAACCGACTTCTTTTTCTCATAGATCAACTTCCCCATGTGCACAATAGCATCAATGCCCCGTTTGCCAGAGCATTGTATTGAATATGTACGAATATTGCAGTGGCCCAAAGAGACACCGTTTGGAGGTAGGAAGTCACACTATCCTTACTTCTATTTTTGTTTTTTGTTCTTGTTGTGTTCATAAAGATAATTCAGAAAGATTTTGGTTGTTTTTATTTGCGTTCTGGATGTTGATCAGATGGTGTAGCCTTGGATGGAGATGACCCAGAGCACATCCAATGGGTGTACCAGAGATCTCTGGAGAGGGCTGCAGAGTTCAACATAACAGGAGTCACGTATAGACTTACACAAGGTGCGGATATGAAGGGTGTCTGCTGGGAAGGGGGGGGGGTTAGTTTCCGTGCATCTCCTCTGAAAGCTGAGTGAAGGTACACCCGACAGAGCAAGCTGATGGTATATTACTATATAACTTACTTTGGAACTGCTGTTGTCTTTTGCACCTCTCAAGAGAGATCTACAGTATGTGGAGTAGAATAAATGAACACATTAATGATTCATGGACCATTATTTTTTTATAATTATAGTGGAGATGCTACAGCATTTTAGCATGTCTGTAAAGTAAAAACATATTATTTTCATGCTTATTTTCCCCTTTGTTCATATTATTCATTATTTTACTTGTAAGCTTTTTCTTTTCTTCTTTCTTCTTGCTGTTTGCTGAGGAAATATTTTTGGATGTGTGGGGGCCAAACAAAAACATGTGAATATATTCTATCCTATAAATATTTTATGTTAAAAAAGGAGCTGTTGACATGATGTTCGGTAATTCTGTTTGATTTTCTTTGGCTCATTTAAAAAAAAAAACAACTTTGTGCAGAAGAGGTTTTCTTGGCATTCACTCTGAGCAAAGTCCATTTTCATTTCACTGGATGCTTTTTTAAAAAAATTATTTACTTCTAATTTATAATTATGAGTCAGCTGAGCAGATTATCCATCTTGAAATGTTGCAGGTGTTGTGAAGAGGATAATCCCAGCTGTAGCATCTACAAACGCCGTCATTGCTGGTAAGAAGTCAAGACTACATGTATGTGAAGACTTTTCTGCAGAGACTTATTAACATGATAAATGTTAATCATTTCTACATAGTACCGAGTAAACAAAATGTACCACATGTAATTGTTTTCTGTCATTATTTCGCCCAGCTGCTTGCACAACTGAGGTTTTCAAAATAGCTACAAGGTGAGTTCGCAAGTGTTTTTTGGCATTCATATCCATAAAGAAAATGAGCCAACAAATCAAGTACATTTGACGTTTCTCTTGATGTGACATGTTTTGCAGTGCCTATCTACCTCTCAATAACTACATGGTATTCAACGATGTTGATGGCCTATACAGCTACACGTTTGAGGCAGAACGGAAGGTTAGTCTGTAAAATCCACCTTCTGCTTCATAGTAGTCTAGGGATTAAGTTTTCCTGTTGCCTGAGGTGCAGTTGTGTCTGTTGTTGTTCCAGGAAAACTGCTCAGCTTGCAGCCAAATACCTCTGGACCTGCACTTTTCTCCATCTTCCAAACTCCAGGAGGTGATGGACTACCTGACTGAGAATGCTTCTCTGTAGGTTCTCATCATTAGTTGCAATCAACCTGCTCAACTGTGTGGTCAGATTTATTTTGTTTAATTAACAATAAGCAGTTTTCAACAGCTAAATATTTTATTTCAGGCAAATGAAATCACCTGCCATAACAGCAACAGTGGAGGGAAAAAACAAAACGTTATATTTACAGGTAACTTTAAAAAAAAAAAAAATCACAAACAGTGCTTTCACCTTCATTTTTATGTTGGTACAAAAAAGTTTAACTTGATCTGACTTATTTTCTTTCAGTCTGTCGCCTCAATTGAACAGAGGACACGACCAAATTTGTCCAAAACCTTGAAGGGTGAGATGTTTTACTGACTGATTCATTTTATGGTATAATGAATACTGAATGTACAGACTCACTTTGTGTTCTGAACATGTTTTTCCAGAACTTGGCCTGACAAATGGACAAGAACTGGCTGTAGCTGATGTCACCACACCCCAGACCATGTTGTTCAAACTTTCCTTTACCTCATAGAACAAACGAAAGCACTCCCACACCGTGCTGAAAAACTACATAAGTTTGCAGCATGTTCAATCAAATAGTCAATTATAACCAGTTTAACTGGTTTAAAGTACTTATTGACTAAAATCGATGTTTTTGCACTGAAAAGCCAAATTGTAGTTCATACCTAGCCTTGTCTTGTAATTAATATGTTATGTGCAGCACAATTAACAGCATATTCTGTGCAAAGAGCAAGACAGGTATATACCTGTTCTGATTTAGTGTATTTATTTATTTCAGTAAGTTCTTTTTGTTTTTGTTGTTTTAGCTGCAAATGCTGTTGTGAATATTGATAATGTGTGAACTGGAATAAATTTTTTTTAAACATTTTCTGTTTGCTTCATGTTACTTTCCACGATAATACAAAGTTGATTAGAAACAACATGACTTTATGTGTGGATTTTAGGTGTGGGAAAATCTAATCGAAAAATGGAAAATTAGGATTTTTTTGCTTCGCAATTTTAATATAAATTTTTTTGTAAAAAAATCGATTTAAAAAATCCATTATAAAATTGTTGTCATTTTTATTGTTTTTATTGATCTTTTTACATGTCTTCTTGGGCACTATAGCAGTAGAATGATGGTCTGGCTACTGGGTTGTTTTTTCCTCATTGAAATCAAGAAAAAATGTTATATTTATTTGTTTTGTTTTTAATCTACAAAAATCAGCAATATCGAATAATCGTGAGAATCGCAATTTAAATGGAATCGGCCCCCAAAAATCGGAATCGAATCGGGACAAAAGCATATCATCACAGCCTAGTGGATTTGGTGATCCCCACCCCGACCTTAAAATGTCTTGTATTTATATTTATCTTTATATTTATCTTTTTATATACACGGCCTATGGTTTATTCGCCACCTTCAAGTGCTACTCGACTTTTTAGTCACTATTACTATTTCAGTGTTAAAAGCATTCTTATTGAAAACATAATCTTGGGTGATTATGCCAGTCATACCTAATCAGTTGACAAGAAAATTCTTACTGGGAGGTAATGTTTAGATTTAGTTTGAATCTGTTTTTTGTTTTTTTCCCCCCCCTGTACTATGAAATGATACTAAAATTTCCGAGTTTTTCTAAAGACGAAGGCAGCATCAGTGAGACCGGATCATGACGTCATAGTGCTACGTGGAACGGAAGTAGCGGCTAATGCTAGCAGGCTAATGCTAGCCGCGCTAGCGACCAAAACAAACGATGACGTCCGAGCAAAGAAGCCGAAAAAACACCGGAATAATCAGACAAATAGTTTTATTTTCACAACTGTGGTAAAGGATTAAATGCGACGCTAGTGGTAGGGATTTTTTACGTGGCAGACGTTTAGCAATCTTTTTATTTTGCGTGTTTTCTGTAACTTTCTGGCAGCGATGCTTTAACTTCCAGCCTTGCTAACTAGCTTTAGCTTCGTGGTTTCCAGCTGTCAAAGCTTTATGGGAGTGAATCCGTTTTGACATTCTAACCACGGTTCTGCTACAGTTAAGGAGAAATGCTGAGCCTGCTGTTTGCTTGACAAGGCGTCAGCTTTTTTATATAAACCTTGAAGCAAACTGTGAAGCCGTTGCTAGCTAGCTAGCTAGCTGGCTAGCTTCATCACCGAGATGAGTTGGTTCAACGCATCTCACCTGTCCAGCTTTGCTAAACAAGCTTTAACATCAGCTCAGAAATCAATTGATCGTGTTCTGGATATAAAAGAAGAGGACCAATGGGGTGACACAGTTGTAATGCCCTATGAAGGTAAGTAATACCTCATGTAGGGGTAAGAGCAGAACCTGCTAAAACACTAATTTTCTTTATATACAGCCAAAAATATTCAATGCAATTTGTATTTTCTCAGACGTTTCATTACCTGGGAAGCTGTCATTAAGTGGAGGATGGGGGATGACGCAATGGGAAGCCCCAGCTGAAGAAAAGAGCTCCACTCCTCCTCCTTCTTCTGGGGCCATCACTACTCCTGTCACTCGTACTGTTGTGGATGAATCCGAGAACTTTTTCAGTGCCTTCCTGCCTCCTGGAGATGCACAAGCTGTCACCAAAACCCAGGTTGTGTCTATACCCCCTGCTAAGGCTCAACGACCTCCAGAGAAGGAGAAGACCAGTAAAGGAGTCGTGGTTCAGACCCTAAAAGATGATGCGAGTCCAAAGTCAGGACCTGTTGACATGAGTTTGGAGAGTGAAGAGGTTGCTGAGAGCCAGCCGAAGGAACCCAAGTCCTCTCCAGCTGTACCGTATGCAGACACTATCCTCCTCCAGCCAGTTTCTCCTGCTCCCAGTGATCGCCCCTGTGACATTGAGACTAAAACGAGCAATGTGGATACCGCTGTTGATTCATCTGCGTCTGAAGAATCAAATGTGGAGCAGTCTGACACTCTATTAGAACACAATGTAGAGCAGGGCGCTCCAAATTCCTATGAACCATCCACTTCTGAAGCAAAGAGCTCTACCCCCGCAGGTCCTTCGGCCTCCACGTCTGCGAAGGAAGTACTCCCAGATCATAAAGACTCAAAGGTGGAGGATCGTCAAAGTGACACACCCTCACCTCCAGTCAGCGCTTTCTCCTCAGGAACCTCTACCACGAGTGACATCGAAGTGCTTGACCATGAGAGTGTGTTGAGTGAAAGCTCTGCCAGCTCCAGGCAAGAAACTGGTGAGAGCAAAACTGGCCTTCATTTAATGCAGGGTTCCTTTCAGCTCCTTACTGCCTCCACCTGCGGGGATTTTCCCCGACTAGAGGATTACCCCAAACTCACAGAGAGTTGCGGTTCCTCCTCAGATGCTTTTGAGCGAATTGATTCGTTCAGCCTGCAGTCACTGGATAGCCGGAGCGTCAGCGAGGTTAACTCGGACGACGAGATCCCTGGCAGCCGGACTCTAGCATCTGTCACTGCCGGCTCTGCTCCTTTAGCAGCGTCATGTCAGAAGCAGAAAGATGAAGCAGAGGAGCATGTGGGTGAGGAGAAAGAGGATGATGATGAGGAGGAGGAGGAGGAGGGGTGCACTGAGACGACACGGGAGCAGTCGCTGGATGAGATGGAGGAAAGCGGTCGGAGTGCAACGCCTGTGAATAGCGAGCAGCCTGAAGAGTTGACAGAGCTGGGATGTGACGTCACCGCCGCACTGTTTGACTCCACCTCCAAAGCAGAAGATCGGAGCACGACGCCAATCACAGAGGAGATGAAGAGTGTCTCCACTGTTCAGATACTGGAGTTTCAGAAGGTAAGGTTGAGTGTTTCTCCTCTGTTTACGTGCAGGAATTGTAGCGGACGTGTCACTTCCTGAACAAAATGCCTCCATAACATCCTAATGGGACAAAATTAGTTAGAGATGCACCAATCCACTTTTTGTGAGTTCCCATCCGATACCGATATCTGAAACATGAATATCTGCCGATACCAGATGTGTTTATGTGAACATTATTGTGACTATGGTTATTATTGCTGCTATAACTGTGTAAGATTTCATTAGGTTGTAATAAATGGCCCATCCTTTCTGAAGTTACCTCATCAATACAAATATTGTAGCATTACGGATCTAACAATTTCAACAAGTTTCATTCTGATTTGGCACATTTTACCTAAATACAACTATAAATGTGTGGTTTGGAAACAAAGATCTGGCTTTTGGTGGAACAAAACTGTCACATTTTAACATTCAAGGCATTTATTTAATTTAAAACACGTCATCAAACACATCTGGGCTGGCTTGACTAGCGTGGTATCGGTACACTTTTATTAATACCAAGTATGAGTACACACACATGGTATTGAGCCATATTGATACCAGTATCGGTGCATCCGTAAAATTAGTCAGTATGTGCGTTCAGCCAGACTGTCATGTGACTTTATTATTAAACCATTAGAACAGACTTTACTTCTTCATCAAGTAAAATACTTCGTATCAGCTCAGTATTCTGCAGTTTTATTTAAATGCCAAAACTGAAGTATGTAGTTTAGTTTAGCAAAATCTCAAGTCACATGTAAAGTTGTCCTGATCATTTAAATCACTTTTTAAAGTGTATTTTTTCCTTTTCATTATCTGCTGCTTTTGAATTTATTGCAGATTAATTTTCCTTCGGAAGAATCAATGCGGTTTCCTGATGAACATTATGCTTCTGTAAATTTAATCATAAAACTGGTTTCTTTAATAATAAAAAATATTTTCTGTAGTTTCCATGAAATGCACAACATGTTGTGGACTTGCTGCAGGTTATTGATGATCTTTCAAGCCGCCTGGAGAAGAGAGAGGCTCAGCTGCTGGCAGTTAGCAAAGACAAGGCCAGGCTGGAGGAGGAGTGCGATAATCTGAAAGAGTGAGTATCTGCCTCAGTCATGTAAACAACAGAGCTGCATTTGGTGATATACAGAGAAATATCAGACGTTTCCAGCATAAATCCACCACTAAACATCCTGCAAACTCCAGGAGAGATTTAAAGTTTCATAATCATTTTTAAAAAAAAGTAGCTGATGCTTGTTGACCTATTTTTTTCTGTTTTAATTGGATTTTTTTAAAAAGTCCATCTGACTGTTGAATGCTTTAAAATGTACTTGTGAATATTTTTTAAGGCATTCTTGTTCCAGCAGCTGTGTTCATTTTGACAGGAAGCTTTTCCACTAACGAGTCTGTTCATTCCTCAGTGAAGTGATGAGCCTGAAGGAAGAGAGCTCCACTGTTCAGTCCCTAAAAGATGAGTTCACACAGCGGATAGCAGATGCAGAAAGGAAGGCTCAGCTGGCCTGCAAAGAAAGAGACATAGCCAAGAAGGTAACTTGGATATTAATGCTCTTAGTTTTTACTTCCCATTACACAGATGAACTTTTAGAGAACAGTTCATTAGTCTGGTTTCCAACGAGACTGAAGTCATATGGAAGAAAAGGCACTCTGTCAAGGATTGAATGGTTCTGTGCTACAGGAGATAAAGGGCCTCCGAGAGGAGCTTTCTACACGATTAAACTCCAGTGATACAATGGAAATCATCAGAGAGAAAGAGGAGCAGATCAGAGGTTTGCTGGAAGAGGGTAAGACCATGTTTCTCAGCTCCAGTCCGTTTATCTTAAACTCACCGTCCAGTCTGAAAGCTGCTGGTATCGCTGCTGTTCTCCTTGTAAAAAGGATGTGTGGTGGTGTGTAAAATCTCCACTTTCAGGATAAACGTCTCGTCCCATGATGAAAACAAAAAAAGACTTATAGTTTCCTGACCGACTGCTTTCTATTCTGCGTCGCCGGCAACGGTGAAACGTTTCATCATTCAGCGATTGCAAACCTGCACGGGGGGCTTCATGTTGAAACGTACTGGTTGTTTTACACGGATCCGTGCCTGATTTTCTGTCTGCTTCTGTCTGAACTGCTGGGATTGACGTGTTATGGAGGCGCTCTGTCCAGAATAGACCTGGCACGTATATTAGAGAGGAGCTGTGACAAAGCATGTCTGGGATGCATCTGACACGCGCCGCGTTGTGAAGCACAGCGTTGACTTAAACGTGTACGATCGCCTGCGGAGGCCGCGGCGCAGCTGGAGGGCGTCGTACACGCACTCGGTTTAAACCCAAATCCAGACATACATGAGCAAACAACACCTAACAGAAGGCTAAAAAACAACTTCAGTTCAACAGGAGTTTTATCTTCCTCATAAATGACCAGACGGCGACATCCTTCTGATGAAAAAGTGTGAACACATCATGATACCTCAGCTGGAACACTTTTGTTCTTTTCCCCTCCTACTTAGCAAGATTCTACTTGGATATAAAATGTTTTCAGCTTCGGCGAGCCTAAGCAGCGTTAATGTCTCCCTTCTAGGTGAAAAGCTGTCGAAGCAGCAGCTGCAGCACAGCAACATCATCAAGAAGCTGCGTGCCAAGGAGAAGGAGAGCGACACAAAGATCACCAAGCAGCAGAAGAGAATCAAGGAGCAGGAGGATGAGCTTCGGCACCTGCAGCAGGTCACGATACCTCATAACTTCATTTTACAGAGTTATTACTGTCAAGACATATAAAATCTCCTGTGTATGAAGACAAGGACTCTTCTTTTTTTCTTTCCTGAAAATGAAGAATTTAAGATTAATTGAAAGATTTATGCTTCTCCAGAAGGTATAGAGTAAAAATATTCAAACCATTTGATTTCTGTTTTCTCCTAAAATTTATTAGAACTTCTCCTAACCTGTACTAACCTGCACCGTAACCATGACTGGCTGTTTTCTAGGTTCTGGATGGGAAGGAGGAGGTGGAGAAACAACACAGGGAGAACATCAAGAAGCTGAATGCAGTGGTGGAGCAGCAGGAGAAGGAGCTGTGCAGGCTGCAGTTGGACTCAGATGAACTACAGGAGAAGAACCGGAGTCTACAGGCTGCTCTGGACAACTCTTACAAGTAAACATGGTCACACCCTGCTCGTGGTAATGTATGCCACAATGAGCTCTGTGTCTGCAGACTCGGGAGGACTGGTGCAACACCCGGATGTGTTTACGCAGTTCCTTTTCTGTAAATGCAGTTACACCCTGACATGCACCGATGTAGTCTGGTTATTATTTTATTGTGTTGAAGATTATAAACCTTGAAATGAAGCAGAAAGACATGGACAGCCTCTGAGGAGCCACTTTTCATTGGAAGCAGTTTAGGTACAGGATCTCTGAAGCAAAGTGAAGGATGTTTAACGCTGAGTTAAAGCTGTCTGGTTTTTCCTGAGGTTTGCTGTAAACCAGCCTGCAAACAACCACCTTCAGCAGACTGTTTGTCACAGAGTTTCTGGACAATTTGGAATCATTTTTACCTGAAATGTTGTGAAGAGTTTTTACATTTCTAGATAAGTGGCCTCCCGTTTAGATTTTATAATCACACAGCACATATTTCCCATCTCTCCCACAGTAAACGCTGTTTCTGTCAGTCAGTTTAGATAAGTCGTCATCCTCTTTTCAAGCAACATTATCCCCCTTTTTTAATTATTGCCTGTAAAAACAGACACATGGCTAGTTGACAGAAAAACACGTCAGTTTCACAGTCGTGTTTAATAATCTTTTTAATTGTTTTTTTTTTTTTTTAAAATCACTCAGTTCAAAGTATATAAAAAAAAAAACCAATAAAATCTTAGAACACACACAAACACACACACACACACACACACACACACACAAAACAGCTACAGGGTAGTAGGGTTGTCGTCTTCCCCACTGGGAAATGTGAGCAGAGTTAGGTGTTTATATCTGTGGTTCATTTCCTTCGCTATCAGTGGATCTGAATCCTCTCTGATCAGCCGCAGTTTGGCCGGAGTCAACAGGCCAAACAAGGTTATTCAGCAAACTAGCTTATCTTCTTCCTGTTCTGTTATCAGCCCCTGAAGTGAAGCTAAATGAAACACTTCACATCTTTCTGAGCAGCTTGAGTCATGGGCAGGGAGAGACTTTATAGAACCAAGCATTCGACCAAAGACTGAATTATTTATGGAGTTTGTCTAAATGCAAAAATTAGATCATGCCGGGTTTAAACCAAGTCTTTAACTTGTGTCATATAGAGTTTTTATTGGATGTGAAAAGCAACAGTTCCTGTCTGCAGATGTGCAGAAGGACAGATGTTTGCACATGCTGATTGGTGATGGTATTTATCTGCTGTCAGGGAGCTTGCAGACCTTCACAAGGCAAACGCCAGCAGAGCCAGCGAGGTGGAAGAGGCAGCTCTGAGCAGGGAAACGCAGGCCAAAGAGCAGCTGAGCCTGGCGCTTGAGAAGGCTCAGGAGGAGGCCAGGATACAACAGGAGGCCTTGGCCGATCAGGTGAACCGCGCCTGCGTAATCACGTTCAAGTCTGATTGACTGAATTTATCTTTGTAGTGTCATTAGACTCTTGATTTCTGATGAATATCCTTGCATCCCTACGTACAGGTGGCCGATTTGAGGCTTGCTCTGCAGAGGGCCGAGCAACAGCAGGCAAGGAAAGAAGATTATTTGAGGGAGGAGATTAGTGAGCTTCAGCAGGTATCGCAGTGATTCATACAATGTGTCCAATTGACCCTTTGATAAGATGCAGATATAAACCATTCCTTCTTTTCTTGTCATCTTTCAGAGACTGCAGGAAGCAGAGACGAGGAACCAGGAGCTCAGCCAGAGCGTCACAAAGGCCACGCGGCCCTTGTTGCGACAGATTGAGAACTTACAGGCCTCGCTGGGCGGACAGACTGCATCCTGGGAAAAACTAGAGAAGAGCATGTCTGACAGGCTGGGTGAGAAACAGGAGCTCAGCTGCGTGCTAAGTGGTGAAATGACCACCAGGATGACACCTTCTATCTGCTGCTCCTCTACAGCGGACGCTCAGACACAGCTGGCTGTCGCTGTGGAGAAAGAGCGATCAGCATCAGACGAGCTCTTATCAATGAAGTCCCAGCTGGTCTCTCTGGAGTCCCAGAACTCCTTGGTCCGCCAGGAGAAATCCAGACTTCTGGCTCAGCTGGAAGCCGAGAAAAGCAAGAGAGAGAAACTGGAGGATGAGAGCAGCAGGTAAATGAGAAGCTCAGGTCGGCATGAGGCTGCCCATCAGTCGCTGTGAAGACTACATACAAGCCGGATGTATAATCTATGTTTACCAACAGAATTTATTTCTAATTTTACTATTTGTGGTTTTCAGAGTTTTGTTTCTACTTTGCAGAATGTAAGTCTGCAGAAATGATGGAATCTATGGTGTCTCATAATATCTCATGAAAAGGGTTTTTTCTCCCTTTCCAGTGACACCGAACCCCAAACTCGAATTAAATTTGTCCTAATTTAATCCCAGTTTTTGCCACTAATCTCAGAAATGATGATTTGTTATGTTTTTTAGCAGCATGATGGAAAGAGTTTGAAGCTGGCTTAAATTTTTCCTTCGGTAGCTGCAGGTGATTTTTTTTCCTGAAACTCAGAAAGTTTTGATGAAAAGCAGAAAATAAGCAAACCAACATAAAAACCACATGGCTGCCGGCGTGACGCTGCTGTTCAGCCTGGAAACAGATGAATAGAAAGAAAATGGAAAGGTTCTACATAATCCAGGCAGACAAGTCAAAGTGCTATAGATAAGATGTGAAATAAAAGGTGCAAAAGAAACATTAAAATACATTTAAAATAGAAGAATTAAAACAAACTAAAAAAAAAATAAAAGAAACGAAAAAGAACAGGTTAATTAGATACCAGCGTTAAAGTCCTAATGGTTCCTGGAGTGTTTGTGTTTTACGGCTTGTCTCGAGTCTTTGTGACGCTGACGGCACCGACCCCCGACCCCCTCTCCCCCTGACAGGCAGTCATGCAGAACAAAGAGCTGTTGTACTACAGCAGTATGTCGTCCGACACACATAGTCTTCATACAGGGCCAGTGGCGCAATGGATAACGCGTCTGACTACGGATCAGAAGATTCTAGGTTCGACTCCTGGCTGGCTCGAATTCTTTTCATCATTCACAGATTTATATTTAATTTATATTTATATTTATCTGATAAGAGAGTAAGCGACTTCTTTGTGGAAAAATCTGCTTGCTTGAGAAAAGCAATGAGAGAAAAATGTCTTTTTTTCCATGATTATGCAGAAGTTGCTATGATGTCAGACAATGATGCGTTTGCATTATCTTTATGGCTTGTTATCTGAATGTAGGGAACACGTTGAATTGACGAATCTGCGAGGAGAGCACATCCGCATGCTAGAAGAAGCCAAAAAAGAAAAGGTAGCAGTATAAATCTTCTCACTTTGGTTGTTTTTCTGCGTAAAGCTTCTTCTCATGTGTACCTTGTCTCTGCTTCGAGCAGCTGTTGCTGACCAACCAGCTAGAGATGGAGAAGATGAAGGTGGAGCAGGAGAAGAAAAAATGCTACTTAGCGCAGGAAACACTGAAAGAAAAGGTTCAAGACTTGTTTTCATTTCTTAAAAGGGGATTTTATTTGTAGTCAGTTTCAGTAAATCCAAACTTGTTTGTTAAATTTCTGCCCAATCAGGAGCGGAAAGCTTCGACCCTTCCTGGTGGAGAACCTCCAGCATCTTCCACGCCGTCCCTGTCGCGCTCCAGCTCCATCAGTGGGACAGACCATTCCGGGCTGCACAGCTTCCTTCCTTCCCAGGTGCCTGTTTGAATGAAGACAAATCTTTACTGAGAAGCTTGTTTTGGTAGCTTTACTGCTTTAATGGACTGTTTTATCCTTCCACAGGATGAACCCTTAGAGCCACAGGGACCGATGACGGTGAGTGGGACCAACCTGTACGAGGCTGCTCGGCTGTCTGGAGGCTCCAGCATCATCGAGAACCTCCAGTCTCAGCTCAAACTTCGAGAAGGAGAAATAGCACAGCTGCAGGTAGAAGACTGATCGCATTTCTGTGTAGCCATGAGCACAAAGAGCTCTGCATCAGTTTTCTTTCTGTATTTTAGATGTTGTGTGTCGATACCTTCACTGAAGCATTTTCCTTTCTTTTTGTGCTCTCAGCTTGAAATTGCCAGTTTAGAGCGGAGTCGCTCCGTGATGGCAGAAGAACTGGTTCGTCTCACAAATCAAAACGATGACATGGAGGAGAAAGTGAAGGACATCCCCAAGCTGAAAATCCAGCTCAAGGTGCCAGCTGATACAGTATAAGAGCAACATCATCAGTTTACTGTTTGACAGCAGGGCATGAATAGTGATGAATAACTTCTGCTCAGGCTCTCCTCCTCGCTGACCTTAAGTTGTTCTCTGTCTCAGGATCTGGAGCAAAGACACAACACCATTCTGCAGATGTATGGAGAAAAGGCTGAGGAGGCAGAGGAACTCAGGCTGGACCTTGAAGATGTAAAAAATATGTATAAAACTCAGATTGATGAACTGCTGAAGAACCAGAAATAAACTAGTTAAACTTGCTGTTTTACTTCTGGGATATAAATCAGTCAACTTTCAGCCACAAGTGTGTCCACAGACCTACATCGGGCGAACAATCTAAGTTTAATCACTGTGAAGATTTATTTTAATTCAGTTTGTTTTATTTGAATCAATGATCTTTATTTAAGTGTGGATGTTGGGGTTATGCCAAACATGTAAGTGGATATTACTGAATCAGTATGAAGGATAGTCAGTCTTATTCAAATCTTTGGGATTTGCTTAGCTCAATCTTTGACATAGTAGTACATAGAGAGGTTACAACTATATGACAAGTGTTTTTGCACTATAAAAATGAAAAATTAATACCAGGTTATACCTATAGAATACTATTGTACAGAGAAAAGTATGTATTAACACAGGATGAATCATAGAATGCGTCGACCTGGAAGGGATAAAATCCTGAAGACTGGATTTTAAATCATGCATATGTAAATGAATAAATGTGTATTTGAATGGCAGAAAACAATGTCATTTTTAATTTCAATGGAATATAGTCAATATCTCATGAGTTTGAATTTTCACACCATTCAGTAAATTCACACCCTATCAATGCCAGACAAAATAAATCTCCAGGTGCTGGACAATTTCACGCTGCTGTTGAATGTTTTTCTTTTTATGACATGAAATGTAAAATACTTTATTAATCCCCAAAGGGAAATTCAGTATTGTAGCAGATAATAATTAACTAGAGGAGGTCTTGTTCCGGAGGCTGATGGCTGCTGGCAGGAATGATCTTCTGTATCTTTCAGTCTTGCATCGGACCTGAAGAAGCCTCTCACTGAACACACTTTGTTGTTTCATCACTGTGTTGTGATGAGGGTGTGAAGAATCCTCCATCATCTTCATCAGCTTGTGCAGCATTCTTCTTTGGACAATCAGCTCCAGCAGCTCCAGAGTTACTCCAAGCACAGAAGCAGCTTTCTTGACCAGTTGTCTCTGGTTCTGATGCTACTACCCCAAGCAGATGCTGCAAAGCTGACTGCACTCTCCACAACTTATAGAAGATATGCAACATTTTAGAATATTTATAAAGATATGGCTGTGAAAGGGAGATATTTCTGGTAAAAGTTGGGTGGTTTAAGCCTGAGAAGGAGCTCAGACGTCTCGAACTGCCGCCGTAAGGCGTGAGAGTGGCGCCACCTTGTGGCGGCGCCTCGGTAGTGCACGGCGTGAAGGTTTCCGGTGTTATGGCGACCACCGGCAACATCACCGCTTCAGTCTGGACCGATCAGGCGGTTCCATTCGGTAAACTCATCCAGACTTTCAGCACAGGAGTTCCAGACAGCTGCTGATACAACTTCTGTGTCGCTGGATATTTCTGGACATTGTAAATATCATCTTATTTTTTGCAGCTTTGTTCTTTTCTGTCTTTTCTCTCGGCGCAGCTTGAATTAATCTGCAGGGTTTTGTGTCTTTGTGCAGATCTGCTGCTGAATGTTTCACATGTTGCTTATTATTTACAAGTAGTTTTCATTTACTGTCCCTCTGGGGACTAAAACAGTTACTAATGCTTTGTAATACATGAAACTCGTCAGTATTAAGAATTTTCCTGAATGTTTAAATGAACACTGAGGGTCTTTGGGAGTTTCTAACGTTAAAGTAAAGCTTTAGTTTTATTTACACGAAGCTTAAAGTTGGAAAGCAATATGTTACACAGTTAGCTCTCTATGATAACATTATTGTTTGCTCTGTGCAGGTTTCAGGAAGACTAAAGTAGAATTTAACATCATAATAAACATGGTTTGAGCAAAAAACAGTTTCACATCATTAAAACCAAAGAAAACCTCATCAGAATAATAATCTACAGCTAAAATATTCCAAACATATAGATAGAATAGTCATTGTCGTGTTTTTGTATTTAGCCCATTAGTTGAGGTTGTGATTATTTATATTTAATTGCTATAATTGGACAAAAAGGCAGGATGGCTCCTTTTCTTTGGTAAATACAGGTAAGTATAATTTAGTCTTTAATTAAATGTTTACCATTTAAGAAGAAAAAACTACTTAAATATCATCAGCAAAAGGCATTTAAAAGTTTTAAAAGCGGTGATGTAGTCATTAGGTGCCGTATTATTATACATAACATGATTAGATTATTATTACTGTATAAATCTGTTGTTGGATGTATGATTGTACAGGAAAGTTTGTTTTTAGACTTAAAATAGATATATATTGTGAATTGTCTGATGTTTAGCTTTACAGAAATGAAACTGCCAGACAAGTTTAATGGTAAAACTTAATCTGTTGGAGCTGTTAAATGACTACTACTGATGTTTTTATGAGACATTAAAAATAAAAAGTCCTGTTTTATTGCTGCATTAAAGTTTAGATCATTAAAGACGATTATATATAAATAATGTTTTAACAAATGCTATGGAGTAGAGTACAGCCATTCTCCTGAAACACAGAGAAGATGAAGTAAAAAGCAACGTTACTGAATGACTAAATGTACCTGTTTACATGTCAGTACTGATTTCCCTTCAACGTAGGCTTTAAAAGCATGTAATTAATGAGTAGTTATTCATCAAGCTTTGCCCCGCTTCCTTTAGATGTGCAAAGGTTTGGAGGCCATTGTTGTACAACACAATGAGGTTTCTGCTTTAACAAAGGTCATCAGTCATCCACACATACAGTTTAAATGGGAGTTAATCATATAAATGGCTCCAGGATGTGGAAACATGCACTTTTTTTTGGGACTTTTAACAAAATAGTTTGGATCATGGAAATATGTTTGACCACCTGAAAAAGCCGTATTATGAGCTAGCAGTGAATATCTCAGTTTGACAGCTCAGACTGGAGTCGGAAAAGGTCTGTTATTTCCTGCAGCAGGACCTTTCCTTATGAGGCGCTCAGATCCGCCTTCAGCTGCGTTCCCACATGCTTGCTCGTGCCCACATGCGTTTGTTCTGTGGTGTGAGGTTTGCAGCCAAGATTGCATAGTACAAGTCTGAGTTTGTGTTTCTTCTCTTCTGGCAGGGTGCTGTGAAGAGAAGCCGCTATCGCACATGTCTGAGTAATTCTGACTATGCTGCTCTGGGTAGCACTGGCCACAGTTTGCTCCCTCATCATGGTTCCCACCGAGCAGATCAGCAACCACAAACCAGCGCCGCTCAACTACAGCTGGATCTCGCTGCCGCCAGAGCACGTACCCTACTTCCTCTCCAACAACCAGAGGGTCGCCAAGCAGTGCCGCCACGACGCTCTCTGCCCATTTAAAGTAAGATATGCAGCCTCTTGCTGTACTTATCATGCTTCAGATGTTTGTTCAGAAGCTGCATGTTGGTTGTCTAAGGACCGGCCGGGAGCTCAAGATGTCTAAAAAGAACATAAAACTTGTTGTTTTAACAGAATTTAGTTGGAAGTGTTGGACTTTTTATTTCAGGCGGAACTTTGCAACGTAGATTTTTCTCAGCAGCAGATTTAAATGATTTACTTATTAATTAACTCAGTTTTCCTGTTACGTGTGAGAAAACATTAAACATTCTCCTCTTGCTTTGTCTGCTGGATGTCACTAATTCTGCTTTTCTAAAGTAGAGAACAGTGAAGAACTTCTAATGAAGACATTTATGTTTTATTCTGAAGCAGTGGATGTGTTCAGTCCAGCTGGGTTATTAATGCACAAAGTGCAGGAAATCTGCACTTTTAACTCATATTGCTTCTATGATTTTTACAATTTTAACTATTTGCTGCTTCCTTTTACTGCTTTTTTATTCTTTCTCTGCAACATTTGTGATGCTTTTAATGTTTAATATGAAGAACTTTGGATTGTCTGGTACATGAATGTACAAAATAAATAAACTCCCCTGCTTTAAGAATAAAAGGAAAGCATGTTTTTCCATTGTAGCTGTAGTTTAAAATGTTTTGATCTGCAGCACGATGCATTTCTTCAGCTTGAATTGTGCTGAATCTAATTCTTGTTCATAATACCTGAAGAAAATTAACATTATTTCAGCATAATTATTAGAGAATTAAATAAATGAATTAACATTATAAAACAAACTATTTGGAAAGACAGAGACTTGATACTATGATGCCCTATGCAACATCAGCAGTGAGGCAGGGTGACACGTGTGACACCTGCGTGGGCTCATTAAACGGTCAAGAAATCGCCAACTCTCTCATTTCTAATGTTGCTTCTTGTTCTTCAGGTTTTTATCGGTTTATAAAAGATGAAATGTTAAGATGAACGTCTAGCTTGACTCATTTTCTCTTGAACCACACTAAAATGTCCCAACACTTGTTTCTGCAACAGGATGCGCTGCAGGATTTGTCTGTTTGTTGGGGTTATGAGAAGAACTGTGGACCAGGAAAACGCTTCAGCTACCCTGTCTGCACCAAAGCAAACTCTGGATGGTATTACTGTCACACATGCTGTAAAGGGCTTTTCACAGTCTCTTTTAAAGGCCCTCAGTGGTCTTAAAATGGTACAAATCTCCCTCTCCATCATTGTGCTAAAGTAACAGTAGGTGCTGTGAATGATTGATGATGCATTAGCTTTGTAGCTTTGCTGATCTGCTTAACTCTCCGATCTGTCAGGGCTCGTTCTCTGGATGTAGCCCAGGAGGTTTTCTGGAAGCAGGCTGACTTTGGCTATGTCAAAGAGCGCCTCTCTGAGCTGAAAACACTCTGCAAGGCCAGCAAACCGGTAAGTCAGCTCATTTCCTTCGTTCCCACGACCCTTCAGCGTCAACAGGAAGAAACAACAGGTAGAAATAGACGCACGGACAATGGGCCACGAATATTTCACTTTGCAAAACTTGTGTCACAGCGAGAATACAGTGCAGAGATGAGTCCTTCAGCTTAGGAGGGTCAAAGTTTATTAATGTCACTTAAATCTGACAGATCTGCTGTTGTGTTTACCAGGGGGACTCCTCTTTAAGATGCAGCAGTCACACCAGATTCTGCAGGGCAACAAATCTGTTCCTGGACCTGCGGAACCCTCGCAGAAGCCATGAGAGGCGAGTACAGTGTCATGTTACTTCCTTAATTTATTTTAAAACCAGTTCCTGGTGAGAACAGTGACTTTAAATTCATCCATGTTGGTGCTGAAGGTACAAAGAGGACTTCATTCAGGCGGGGGAGATGGGGGGACGCTGCAAACTGAACAAGCGAGCGCTTGCTGATGCAGGAGATCACAAGAGCCCTTTGCAGTCGTGGTGAGTCACTACTTTCACACACTCATTGGCTGAACTTCAGCCAAAGACTGGAAAAGTATAAAAAATGACTTTTTTTTGGCCTCAAGCACACATGTGCTCATGCATGTTGCTTTTCAGCTGAACGTGCACGGTTTGATTCTCTCTGTTGAGCCAGATTCCCGGGACACAGTCGGCACCAGTTTCTGTTTCTCAGCAAACGAAATCTTTTCAGACTGAACAGAATTTGTTAAAAGCTGGAAGCCGAGACGTTCCTGTGCTCGCTTCATCTGAAAGGATGCAACTGACATTAGAAGATAAATAGAACATGTTTTTCCATTCTTCAGACTAAATCTGCATGAAACAGATCACACTACAGAACTTTTACTATTTTCCCATGACGCGTCGCCTATTGACGGCTGATCCCGCCTCCATCCTGCATCCTACCTGACCTGTTAGCTCTCTCCAGCCTGCAGAAGACCATCTCACCATGACTCTTGTTTCGTCTCTTTTAATCTTCTTGTTTCTTTGCTGAATCAGCGACGGTGTGTGTTCAGAACATCCAGTTCCTTATTATATCGTGAAGTGAAACATCACGTCTCGTCCTGGATGTAAACGTTGCTGGGCAGCAGCGGCTCCAGAAATGCACATGATAGATGTCACTGTGCCATCGAACAAGTCCGGGACGCGACGTTTTAATGTCAGAAAGTTACGTAATGCGTCTAGAAAACATTATTGTCTGTTGAAATCAGCAACAACGCCGCCCAGCAGGAGGTGAAGCCACAACTCTGCTGGTTTTTTATATGTTTATTTCAAATCTGCTCCAGAGAGTCTACAGGCCATTCCTGCCTCCCTGTCTCCCATCAACACCACCATGAACAGAAAGACTCTGACTGATCCCAGCCGTCGGAGCACCGAGACTAACGTTTGCTTCCACACGGTGTCGCTCCTGCATCTGAAGCAGGAAAGCGCTTTACATGTTAGAGGGAAGGATGAGCTCTCGGTCGGCTCTCACTGTATTCTGCTCAATATGCCTCTGGATATGTTCATATATTCCTCAGTAATTCTACTGTGTGCTGTTGTTGTTGTGAAAGATAAACTAAATGCTAAGTAGATGCAAACTCTGCTGGCTTCAGCTGTCGACACAAAGTCCCGCGGACTACCGCACAAGAACAAAAGGCTGCTGAGTGAAACCCTCCCCCTCCCTCTGAGAGTCATTTCCTTTCATTTCATGCAGCTGTGCAGCGGGCCAGTGGCGCAATGGATAACGCGTCTGACTACGGATCAGAAGATTCTAGGTTCGACTCCTGGCTGGCTCGATTTATTTTCATCATTCACAGATTTATTATCTTATTTATAGATTTATATTTAATTTATATTCATATTTATCTCATAAGACATGAAACGACTTCTTTGTGATTATGCAAGCTCAGAAAAATCTGCTTGCTTGAGAAAAGCAATGAGAGAAAAATGCTCAGTTTCATCTTTTCTCCTTTTTTCCACATTTCTCTGTAGAGAGGCCGTGCTGCAGTCGACTCCTGCAGACCACATGTTGATAATGTGCAGTAATCCAGTAAATATTCACATCTTTTCTGGTGATCCAACAATTTCATGCATCTCAGTAATTATTTAAACAGATTTGTTGGAATTAGTTGCTCCTGCTGAGTTTCCAGAAATCATTTTCAACATTTTAAAAGTCGTCCTAACCCTAACCCTAAGTCTGCAGAAAAATCTGCTTGGAACATTTTAAAGGAACAGTTCTGTCAAAGGAATAATGTGCTTGTTGATGATCATGTATGAGGACTAATTTCCTCTAACAATCAGTAATAATAATCAGGTGATGAAGACTAACTGAAAGATGCATTTAATATCAGAGTTACAGAGGAAGCAGAGCCATAACTGGAAACTTAAAACATAAAAAATCCCAAACAACCACCCTTGACTTGCCCACTTCAATCTGCAGCGGTATGTTTTTATTTACTGAGGCAACAATGCTGAAGGCCGTTTCTGAACGGTGTGTTATGCAGCACGGGGAACTAACGGCTGAAGCTGCGTGTTTGGCTGCATCAGTTTGCCCTTAAAAGAAACTTTTTGTTCCCGTTGTCCCTGAAAGTAAAATCCTCTGATTTTTACCGTCTTCTAGATCCTTCTTTTCCTAATTATTCCCCAGTAAAACAGGAATCCTGAGGCATGTTAACTGCTGTGTGAAAAAGCAACCAAAGGCCTTTTGGGCTGATTTTGTCCTGTTTTGACTTGTTTTTTAACTCTTTACCTGACTGTGCACGTGGAGGTGCTCTGGATCTGGTACATCTGGAACAACAGCAGTGTTTTTATGCACTTTATCTTCAGACAGAGGTTTTCATTTATGCAAGACTAAAATAATGAACAAAACTCAACAAGGGACTCAACAAAATCTCCTGTAGATAAGATAATGTTTTTAAACATGACATTTTATCCACCTAACCAGAAACATGAAACATTTTCTGACGTGTACCAGTAGTAGCGGTCATTGATGCATTTAAAGAGAGAATTTTTCTGAAAATGACTGCAGCACCTCCAGTGTTTCATGCTGAGGTATGTAGACAGCGGCTTGAAATGAAGGGAGCAGAGATTACTGAGGAAGAAGCCTCAAAACGGTCAAGGTTCATGTCTTTTCTTGTTTGGAGACAGGCGACAGAGTGATTTAATATTTTACTTCAGCTTCAGATGCAACCAGGAATCAGTAAACGTGCACTAAGTGTTTACATGTGACGTCTGAAAGTTGTTTACAGCTTAATTTATAATAATATGTTGATGCTGCAGGTATGCTGAACTACAAACATACACAGAGCTGAACTTCCAGCCCGTAGAGGATGGACACTGTGACGTCATTGTTGAAAAGCCGACTGTTTTCATGAAGCTTGATGCTGGTAAGTAAAAAATAAGATTATTTAATTTAAAGCCTTAATATTTAACACACAACAAAACCCACCTGTACAGATACACAGATGTAAAAATACATCTGTGTATCTGTAATACACTAAGAAATTAAGATACTGAAAAGATTCAAATGTATTAAAAACATTAAAGAAAATAAACACATTTAGACAGGCTTAAATAAAGCATGTTAGACAGTAAAATACACTAAAATAAATGATATGCTTTAACAGTTAAAGACACTCAAAGAAATTACAACTAAAAACATGAGAAAAAGACGAAGGTGCATGAAATGAAAAGGTTAAAATGCACTAACAGCCAACAGCTAAGTAATAAAATGCCTTTTAAGAAACAACATGAAGGTTTTATTCCCATGAAGGAGAAGTGAAATCCTGTCTTCTGTTGCTTAAATGTATTTTCAGTTTGAGGTTTGATCGTAAATAAAGATGTTGTGCAGTATTTACAGACACATGTTCACCTGTTTTCTCATTTCTGTCACCGTTGCAACATTTAAAATGTGCTTTTTATGCTAATAGGGGTGAACATGTACCATCACTTCTGCGACTTTGTCAACCTCTACATCTCTCAGCACATTAACAACTCCTTCAGCTCAGACATCAACATCGTCATGTGGGACACGGTGGGTACCTGTTGCCTCCCTCCGCCATGTCTCTGACGTGAAACTACGTTTGTAAATGGATTTTCTAGTATTTTCTATTAGTTAAAGGTTATTAGCACATGCTAACAGTTAGCAACACATAGCTGATCAAATTCTGGGGAAATGTTTCATCATTACTGAATAAAAAGCTTCATTTTGCCCTCTAAAAACATTCAATTTAATGTAAATGTTTAAGCTGCTCTTCCCTCATTTATATTTATTTATTCATTCATTTGCATTTAATTTGATTTTATTTGAAATGAGTTTTTGTGTTGTCCTTTTCCCAGAGTTTTTATGGATATGGAGATCTGTTCAGTGAAACATGGAAGGCCTTTACGGAGAACGATGTCGTCCATCTGAAGACATATGACTCAAAAAGAGTAAGTTTAATTATATATATTATATTATATTATTGGTTCCTATCTGGTTATTAGGGCTGTGACGATACGCTTTTGTCCCGATTCGATTCAGATTTTTAAGGTGCTGATTCGATTTAAATAGTGATTCTCAAAATTCTTCGATGTTGCTGATTTTATATATTAAAAACATAAAAAAATTGTACGAAACTTTTTTTTGCTCATTATTTTTCTTGATTTCTGTAAATAAAAAACAACACAGTAGCCAGACCAACATTCTGCTGCTATAATGCCCAAGAAGACAAGTAAAAAGATCAATAAAAACGATAAAAATGACAAAAAAATTATTTTTTTCATTTTTATTGTTTATAGATTATAACAAAAGAAATATTGGGGATTATTTTTATTTATTTGTAAAAAAAAAAAGATTTTTTTTGACAAAAATTGTGAAGCAAAAAAATTCCGATATTCAATTTTTAAATTCGATTTTCCCGCCCCTACTGGTTCTGATACCTTTATTGGTAAATATCTACTAGTCGATACCGATACTGACACCTCTAATGCAGGTAATGATATTTGTTGTATTACTGATAGCAGCAAAGATTTTTGTATTTTTATTTTGACAATTATATGGCACTTGGTAGCAACACTGACATTAGTAGTAAAGTATCCTATCAGAAGTATCAATCCCCGATCAGCAGATAGGTTCCACTTCCAGCTAGACTAGAAAAACACTCAGAGAGCCAAACCTCCACCAAAGCCTTTAAAAAGTTCCTGGATCCAAACGGTGATCCAGATCACCTCCAATAAATGAATAATAATGTGTTGTTTTCTTATCATGTCTTATATCTGAAAATGCTTCATCAGGACATAACCTTTGCATGTGCCGTGCTGATGTCCTGCCTTCCCACAGGTGTGTTTCAAAGATTCCTTTTTCTCGCTTCTTCCAAGAATGAGATACGGCCTTTTTTACAACACGCCTCTCGTAAGTTATGTTTGCTTTTGTGTTTATCTGTTTTTTTTACTTTTAGTTTTCATCATTATGGCTGATTAACAGACGAGGTTTTCTGAGCTGTCAAATGTTTTTAATGTTGACCATCAGATGCTGCTGTGTGAACGTTTTCCTGTCCGAGTGTCTGAGTAACTTCCAGGAGAAATTAATGTAAACAACACAGAGTCTGAACTTGCATTTGTCAATTTTTTAAACGTTCTTTCCTTTTGAATTAAGCATTTCATTTTTATAGAAAGAGGAATACATGATTTTTTTCTTACATTTTTGTTATTATTCATTGGTCTTCCACCGCCTGGATGATGATACCCAGTTCAGCCAGAAACATGTGGTTTATGTCAAATATTTATGTGATGTATTCAATATATCTACAAGCGCTTATGTTATTTAAATGATAATTCCAAGGAGATAACTATAAAGACGACACCATGTAACTGTGTGCTGTCCCGTGTCTCCAGCCTTGAGCTGTGAAATTCTGCTAGGTCAGCCTCAAGCTGCGGCTGATTACCCCTGCAGCAGATGTCATGTTTATATTCATGTGCTCACATTTAGAAATGCACCACAGGAGTCTGTATGGGAGATCCTACAACCTGAGAAGGCTCATATAATATTCATTCCAAAGAAATAGATAAGAAAATATGTTTACAATAGTCAGATTCCTGTTGCTAAATGTACTTTTCACCACAGTCCGCTGCAGTGTTGCAGCACTGTGGTCAGGTTCAGCCAGACTTCTGTTCATTTCATAGAGAAGACTAAAGAAAGTTTCACACTGTAACGGATATAAGAGACAAGTTGCACATAACGAATGAATCAGACTCTTCATGATTTGTGTTGATGCAGATTTCAGACTGCTACAGTGAAGGGATGTTCCGGGCATTCTCTCAGCACGTCCTGCACCGCCTCAACATCCCACAAGACGGACCAAAGGTAGGAAGCATTTCTTTCAGCCAACTTCTGGTCCTCGTGGCTTCTAATCCTGCAGGTTTCTATGCATCCCTGCTCCAACACACTTTACTCAAACTAATCAGTCATTGTGCGGAGCTTCATTGGCTGTTGGATCCATTTCATGGAGGCCAAGTGCGTTGGAGCAGGGATACAGCAAAACCCTGCAGGCCAGCGACTTTGGGCCCCCCTGCTTTAAGGAAACACACCAGCTGCTTTTAGCTTGTTGTCATGTTTACATGTTTACCTTTACAGTCCAACATAACACGCCGTCTGCTTTTCTCCACATGGTCTCAGGGACATGACGATTCCTCTCAGGGTGGGTTTGCAGATGAACTAATGGTTTAATGGTCATTTATTCCTGTCAGCTTCCCTGTTTTTCTGTCCTTTCTCTGCTAAAACACAAAACACGGTTCAGGAATGTGACCACTGACGTTTTTTTTAAATAAAGTAAAATGAAAAAATTCTTTAAAGGGGTGCTATGATGGTATTTGGAGTTTTCTGAGCTTTCTACAGTGTTACAGTGTTGAATCCTCATCAGACATGTGAACGGCACCGTTTTTATCACCTAAACGCATGTTTGAGTTTGAGTTTGAGTTCCAGCACGCTCTCCGTTCGGTTTCCATGGCGATGAAAAACGCGTGGTTTTAGAGAGTATTTTCTACGTGGAAATCCTTGTGACGTCCCGGGGGATAAGGTTGGGTGATTGGTTACCTTCTACTGGTTAACAAGGGCATGTACAAATACATCAGGCGGGTGGAAAACGTGGGATAAAGTTATTTCCAACGATGGCTGGTGAGTTTACCAAAGAGAGACATCCTGCTGCATTCGTTGCTGTGGGTTGCTGTTTTCCACTTCGCTTTCAGGCTCTGATTCAGGTTCCAACATGTAGGGCTGTATGCTATGTGTTGACATTGTATTTTGTTGTTTTATTGAGTTCATATGAGCCTAATCCTTCTGTTTATGAGATGTTACAATGACGGCGAAAGCAGGTGCGGTGCGCGCTCCCGATGTAGTGCAGCGGCGGGAGGCGGGGCTTAATGCGGAAGAGTCTCAATCCACTCGTTTTGCCCACAGGCTGATCTGACAGCCTACGGAGAGGGTCGGTCTGAAGTAAATAAAGCCATTTGTGACAATAACTCCATCAATCCCAGCCCTTCTGGGCTCAGAAATAATAATAAATTAGCCTGAAATGCGCATAATAGTTCCAGTATAAAAATCCCTGAAAGGATCATGTAAAATTACACTTAGCAGGATCATGAGGGTTAATTTATGTCGGATGGACAGGAAAAATCTGGTGCAGCTCAGAACAACTTGATTTAAAGTGTGAAGTACTGCATTGTCCTTTGCAGGGAATGTGATCTCCGAGCGCTGCTCTTCGTATCCGACTTTCACACACTCCTGAGACTCATTGACCTACAGCTGTAAATACCACCAGCCTCACATAATTAAGTCTGCACATAACTAATGTGAAAACGGGTTTAATTGTGAACAAAGGACATTTCTTCTGCATGGATCATGTTGCTACGGATACTTTCGCTCCCAAATAGCAGCTTGTTTGCTCGTTTCTGCATCCAGAAAGATGAACTCTCACCTGGATGGAAGCGAGAATCAAACCTCCTGAACTGAAACAAAGCAGTAGTCTCTTCACCTAGAGCTTACATAAACACGTAGAAAAGAAGTAATAGATTTCACTACAACAGCATGAAGGAACAAAAGAAAGGAAAATCAAACATATTTAAAAAGAAGCAAGAAGAAGAATCTTGTTGAATCCCACCTCTTCCTCATCATCATCAGTAAAAACCTGTCACACGTCCGCAACTGACCTTCGTTTCATTCTTTACGAAAACGGAAGAGAAAAACAAAATGAATCGATAAAAAGAAGAAAAGAAAAGCAAGAAGAGAAGAATAAAAAACCAAGTTGTGTTGCTTAAACACCCTCCTCCATGTTAACTTCACCGTGAGCAGCTTTACATCGCTGTAAGTTGTTGTTCACACGGCGTCTCTCAGCAGAAACTCCTCTACAGTCATCAGGAGACGCTTTAATCCAGAGCAACTTACCTGTGAGGATCGATCCGTTAACTAACCGAATACACACACGTCTGGTGGGTGGGAGGAAGCCGGCGTACCTGGAGAGAACCCATGCAAACCCCCCCAGCTGAGGCTTGAACCAGCAACCTTCCTGTGAGGCTGCAGGACTGACCGCTACGCCACCGTGCAGCCCACGCTGGATACTCAAACACTTCCTTCTCGTAGTTTTCACATTTTTTCTGCAGTAAACAAACTTTTGTTCCCTCTGACTAAACATGACCTGGATGTTTCCGGTTTATTCATTCCAGCCTTAAACGTGATTCATGCTGCTGATATTCAGTTTGATCCATAAGTTTTAATCTCCTCATGACTGTTCGCTCATGTGTTGGCTCGGTACGTTCCTTCTGCAGGTTGAGCCGCTGCTGCTCGTCTCTGCACGGCAGCTCAGATGTGATGAAACTAAGGAGCACAGCGAGACAGGCTCTTTGTTTTAAACAGCCTTCGTTTGAAACTCTGGTCTGTAAACGTTTTATTTGAGGCTTCCAAGTGAGATTTTCCAATCCAGTCCAACTTTATTAATAAATCGCTCTAAAACAACCACAGTGGACCAAAGTACAGAAGGATAAAATGAATCAAACCACGAAGAAACAATTAAATCAGAAAAATAAAACGAGTTCAGACAAGAAAAATGTCTGTTTTTATCAGTTAAGTTAAAATAAAATAAAAAAGAAGAATTTTCATTAGTTCAGACTCCCAGAAGTTTGTTTTCAGCAACTTTTTCAGAAACTGCCCCAACAAACACAGCGAGTAAGCTGGAGAGCTGTCCTTCTGGAAGAACTCTCTCCATGAGACTGTGTGGGATATTCCATCATGTCTGGGAAAGTGCTGCTGTGTGTGTTTGCTGGCGCAGACAGGTCATGTCCTTTTACCCTCTGCAGGTCAGATGTGATTAGTTTGGTTCCTCTGCCTGATGCACGTCCGATTTCACCTGAAACAAGCAAAAAGCTTCTTAATGGAGCTTCGTCCTGGAAGGATTACTCTTACTGGTTGTTTTTTATTAAAGTTTATTTTATACATAGTGAAAATAACTACATTAGCAAATAGTATTTAGATTAGTTTTCTTTTTCCTTAGTGTGAGCGCCTGTTGATGATTGGTGCTTACAGTGGGAGTGAAGGGACAAAAAGGCTGGTGTGAAAAAATCTGATAAACAAATCAAGGCTGTGAATTTTGTCACTGGGATTCAAATTAAACTCACAAACTGTGTCTGCGAGGACAGGAGCTGCGAAGAGAAGAAAAATCCCAGCTCCAGGAAATGTTCTGCAGGAGTAGAAACCACTGCTGGGACTGAGTGAACAAGAACCATTTTCCAGGAGTGTCTTTGGCTTCCATGCTCCGCTGGTTCGGAGTTTCTGTCCTCACTGGCTTTTTACGTCCATTTACAGGCGGAGAACAGACGATTTCTTCTTTTTAGAAATGAACAATGTTGACTTTTATCTGTTTTTGTGCATCTTTAGGAAAAAAGCAACTTTGTCTTCTAACAAATAGAGATTGTTATGTTAACATAAGGCATTAATTCTGCATACATAGAGCCTTCATGCAAGCCGCAACATCCTTTTACTGTCATCTGCAGTCCAGTTAGGGATGGATTTATTGCTTGTTTGGGAATGAATTATTGTTATTCCAGATATGTGACAGTTTTTTTTCCAAGCCATAGTTTTCTCAAACAAAGGGAAACAGAACCAGCAGACTAGTTTGTTTTAGCCGTGCCTCCCTGTAAACTTCATAATGCGCATTTTATTAAAATACATAAATAATAATTATAGTAATAATGCATTTTATTCAAAAGCGCCTTTCAAGTCACTCAAGGACTCTGTACAATAAAAACAGACATTAAAACAATGCACGCAAAACAATAAAGCACGCATACCAAACTGGAAAATGTCATGAAGTCCAAGTTTGCTGAAAAAGGACATTTTTAAAGGAAACATCATGGATCAGAAGAATGTGAAAGCTTGCAATCTGTCTAAAATATTTTTATTTAAAATCAACCAAACTTTTTCTGATCATGTTTATTGATCACATCGAACTCCTTCAACTCGACTCGACTTCATGTTCAGCTGCAGCAACGTGCTGAACGTAGCAGTAAAACATTTAAAGACGAGCCTTTCCTAAAGTTTCCATCAAGTCCTGGATGGTTTGCTGGTTTGGATTGGTTTCCAGTTCCAGGGATGCTTTTCTGCTTCCCAGTACATTTCCTAACGCAACCAGTGTTTCATGATTTACATCAGATTTCAGTGAGCAGACACGCATCAGGGAACATGTCAATGAGCTGGAAAACCCGACAAACACACGAGTGTTTTCTCTCTGCCATGGATAGAAACTCTGGTTCTCTGGCGAGGAGCATCCGGAGTACTTCTTCTGCACTGATGTTACGGCGAGACTTCCTGACCTTAGCTGTGACGTGCACGGCTGAACATTTCTGAGCTGAATTATGGATCCAGAATTATTTCTGGGTTTTATCAACATGTTATCTGAGATCTGAACTTAAAGAACATTTAGAGCATGATACGGTAGCCAGAATGTATATGCCTGTAAACCAGCCATGAACCAGGCCTGGTGCCTTTTAGGGAACACAACTATGATTTATTTCAGTAATGTTAGGAAGAAGTAGCCGTAGACAACGTAGACATCCTCTGTCTGGGATTTCTTCCCAGTGATGAACTTCAGGATTCATCATCATCATCAGTATTGTGTACAGTTACACCACCAGGATACTGGATAAACCTCCCTCTCCATCTGCTTCATCTGGAACTTTCTGGTAACTTCCTCCCTCCTGCTCATTGGCTGTTCCTGCTTCAGGAGAAACATGCGACGTTGTCCTGCTGAATCAGCGCTCTTCCTGCCCCCCCCCCCCCCCACGCAGCTCTCTCTGGATTAAATCTTTTAAATGCTTTTAATCTGATACGTCTCAGGTTAAAGCTGCAAAGCTTGAGCTGAATTACGATGAGGAGACGCATTAAACTGGATTTACAGATACTTCATGCTTCGTTCCATGTCGGTGTTTCTGCTTCTGAAAAAGTAGAAGTGCTGTTTCTGCACACAAGGTGGCAGTAGAGACCAGGAAGGAACATGTCTGATGAGTGCACACTGATAAAACAAACCTCTTTTCATGAATAAGAAAACTTAAGATTTACTTTCTGAATATTTACTCCGTCTGCTTCGCTCCACGTGAAGATGTCTGGACTTGTTTGGAGACAGCGGTGTGTTTTCCTCGCTACCTGTCTGCACTGCCCTTGGCTGATTGATTTTGTGGTTTCATTGCTGTTTTCAGGAGGGGCGTGTTCGTGTCACCCTGCTGTCACGCAGCACAGAGTACAGGAGGATACTAAACCAGGAGGAGGTGAGTTCAGCACCTCCCTCCTCCTCTCTGTCACTTTGCTTTCTTGCACTTGTTCTTCTCTCTGTCCTGCTTTTCCTTTCCTTCTTTTACCTATTTTTCTTACTTATACAACCCCTCCACCTTTTCCCTCCATTGATTTACTGCCCACCTCTGTTAAGTGCCTGTTTAAAGTCTTATTTGCTATGAGCAGTACAAGCACAACAGGCTTGTGATTTATGCTGTCAGCATCCATATTTGTTTGCTGTCATTGATCACAGTTCATGTCCATCTGTTGTCGTTCCAGCTGGTAAATGCCCTGAAGACGGTGCCTCAGCTGGAGGTCAACGTGGTGGACTACAAATACAAGTGAGTTATGGAGTGGAGCAGTGAGGTGGAACACTTCTAGATAAAAAAAAAGCATTTATTATTGTTGTTATTATGATTTCATGCGTTGTCTAAGAGTGTTTAGTCAGTGAAGGAGACAGATGTGCAACTCCGTGTCTGTCTTCCAGGGACGTTCCCTTCCTGCAGCAGCTCCGCATCACCCACAACTCTGACATCTTTATCGGGATGCACGGTGCAGGTCTCACACACCTCCTCTTCCTCCCTGACTGGGCTGTCATCTTTGAGTTGTGAGTGACATTGTTGGGCCCGAGCATGTTTGTGTGTGTGTTTCTGTGTGTGCGAGTGTGTCAGGAGACTCTGCGGAGCGTGGAGAGCAATCGGTTTGGCAGCGTGTTCTTTCCAAAGTGCCTCTCAGCCACTGGGTGGATGACTGTGAAGCTGCGCCTTATTAATCAGCCGTTCATCACACCTGGCGGTCGCTGGCAGGGAGGCTGGATGGGGTGTGTGTGTGTGTGTGTTTGTGCACAGCAGCCTGTGTGGTGGATTGTTGTGTGGATTTACATGACTGATGCAGAGTGCAGCACAGCGAGCATGCATGTAGGAAAACAACAGGAAGACGAGAATCTGAAAGGCATCTGCATCTGTCCCTCTCAGGTACAACTGTCAGGATGAGAGCTGCTATCGAGATTTGGCCCGTCTGCGGGGCGTTCGCTATGTGACTTGGCAGAAAATGGACAAAGTGCTCCCACAGGACAAGGTAGGGAAGACTCAGTAGCAGAACCTGGACTCGCCTCACACGGTCCATCATGTGGAGGAATGTTGGCTTCATGTTGTGCTTTTATGATGAGTCTGGACCGGTTCTGGATCTCTCTGAATGTCTGATGGGTTTTTTTTCTCAGGGCCATCATCCCACGCTGGGGGACCACCCAAAGTTTACCAACTACTCCTTCGATGTGAGGGAGTTCATGCGTGTTGTCCTGGAGGCAGCTGATCACGTCACACGCCATCCTAAATGGCGGCATGGCGGCCGTCACGATGAACTCTAGAAGATCTGAGTGTGGGAGCGGACACACAGAACCTGGGATGGAAGCGGTTCCTTTGCTCTCCAGCGGATCTCCGTCATGCAGTGTGTTGTTTGTGTCTGAGCGGCAGCTGGAGTTTAATCCGCCTTCACAGCCTGATTCGTGTCAGAGCAGCCAGATCACCTGCAAGCCGCCGACTTCCTTCCACGTGGTGAAAGCTGCTAAATGAGCGTCTGCTCCTGCATTCCTTCACATGCGACACGTCGTCTGATCTCATCAGTGTCACGTTGATGGGGGGGGGGGGGGGGGGGGTCTCCTGACAGTTTCATCACACTAAACATTCCTCTCACTTTGTTTCTTCTCAGTGTTACATTTCTGCTGTATGGTTTAATCAGCTGAAAGAATTCATCATAACAATATACAAAATGATAAAGTAATGCTCCTCCTTTAGAGTTTGTTTTTTTATTTATTCATTAATTATTTTGGTTATTATTAGTGTAAAATATTAGATGTTTCATCCTGCAGCAGCCTGTAAAAACTGTCTGATTCTTCCTTAAAAAGGAGGGTAAAGTAGTTTCTGGTGGTTTGCTGGACTGACTAAACATCTGTTTGTTCAAAATCACTTTTTCACACCGAGAAAATACCAAATTCAGATTTTTCATAGGAAATTTGTTTTTTATGTGTTTAAAAAGGATTTAATTTCACAGATTTATCTGCATTAGTGGTTTAATTTCAACATCCTGGTTAAAAAAATTCTTTGATAAATTTTGGTTATATGTTTTTTACAATCCTCTGGCGACCCTCTAAAACGATCTTATGACCCCCCGGGGGTCCCGAACCCTAGTTTAACAACCTCTGCTGTACAGGAAGTAAAAAATCAGAACGATTCATTAAAAACAAAAGATCCAAAAAGCCTAAAATCAGGATTACCCGAAGCAAAACGTAAACACTGTAAGGGTCTCTGTTGTCACGACGAGCTACTTTCATCACTGACTTTAACCCCTTCATGCCCGAATTTATTTACAGTAAAAAGAAAAAAATAAAATAACAAAAGAAATATCCAACTTATTGTGAAAGGAGTTAATAACAATAAATAAAGACTAGTAATAAATAAAATCATATAGAAGTGAATAAGAGCGAATGAATACATAAAGTTGAATAATTAGATCCTGAGATGAAGAAAAGCCAGAAGTTGTTTGATGTAAATCAGCTGTTTGTAAAGTCTCAAACTGTATTTTAAGTTTTCTTTGTCAGCGATTATGTGTGTGTGTGTGTGTGTGTGTGTGTGTGTGTGTGTGTTCAGCGACAATGTGTTACACACTCCAAACATCAGAAATCTGCTTTTACACGTTTGTTTACGTGTTTGTTTATATCTAACTCTGTTATGTTGTTATGTTGGGTGGGAGGGTTGCGTGACGACCACGGCGCTGCTGCTGCTTCCCGACGCCTTCTGGGCGCCGTTAGTTTTACATTTCACTATAAAAGAGGCTGAAAGGGAACGAGGACAACATCCTGAAGCATCAGAGGAATATTTTCAGCTCTAGAAGATCCGATGATTTGTTTGTCTGTCTGTGAGCTGGATGTTTTATTTATCAGAGAAAGTATGAATCTGCTTATGACCTTTATTATTATTATTATTACAGATTTCCTGAATTTGTGACGTTTTCTCTTCTGGAACAGTTTGTTGTTTTTAATAAAGAAGTTTTACAAATGTCTGAAGCTTGTATTCGTCTCTGGCAGTCCGTGTCAGGCTTTAGATTTAATTCATCTTAATTTAAATCTTTGGAAGCCTGACCTTGGAAGGTGTGTGTGTGTGTCGCCTGTTCTTGCTGATGCCAGACAGCCCTTTGCTGTAAGTTTCATTATTTCCTGAGTTCAGGTGGAAGGAGGGAAAGGGCTCCAAGCAAAAGGGCACTTGTTCAGTTTTTACTGTCACCATAATAAATCTGGATGACCTGAAAAACACCTGAGTGAACAGTGACGGCGCGCGGCCACGTGGGGGCAGTATGACACCGCGCGTGGCGCCAGGTCTCAACCCTCCACGGTGTCCCTTCCTGCTTCAGCTCAGCAGCGTGGACTGGATGATGCGCAATCATCACTGGACTGCAATGTTTGCGCCAAAATCACAGCGCTGTGCGGAAGTTATGTGTTTGCATGTTGTTTGAAACCTCCTGCCTGTTGCCACCCAGCCTGTCTGGGATGGAGGTTATTCTGCTCTGGCTGAAGGAAATGGAGAATGTGTTCTTGTGGACCGGAACCAGATGATCCAGAGGAACCAGATGATCAAGAGGAACCAGATGATCCAGATGATCCAGAGGAACCAGATGATCCAGATGATCCAGAGGAACCAGATGATCCAGAGGAACCAGATGAACCAGATGATCCAGAGGAACCAGATGATCCAGATGATCCAGAGGAAACAGATGATCCAGATGATCCAGATGAACCAGATGATCCAGAGGAACCAGATGATCCAGATGATCCAGAGGAAACAGATGATCCAGATGATCCAGATGATCCAGAAGAACCAGATGATCCAGATGAACCAGATGATCCAGATGATCCAGAGGAAACAGATGATCCAGATGATCCAGATGAACCAGATGATCCAGAGGAACCAGATGATCCAGATGATCCAGAGGAAACAGATGAACCAGATGATCCAGAGGAACCAGATGAACCAGATGATCCAGATGAACCAGATGATCCAGAGGAACCAGATGATCCAGATGATCCAGAGGAAACAGATGATCCAGATGATCCAGATGATCCAGAAGAACCAGAGGAAACAGATGAACCAGATGATCCAGAAGAACCAGATGATCCAGAGGAACCAGATGAACCAGATGATCCAGAGGAACCAGATGATCCAGATGATCCAGAGGAAACAGATGATCCAGATGATCCAGATGAACCAGATGATCCAGAGGAACCAGATGATCCAGATGATCCAGAGGAAACAGATGATCCAGATGATCCAGATGATCCAGAAGAACCAGAGGAAACAGATGAACCAGATGATCCAGAGGAACCAGATGAACCAGATGATCCAGAAGAACCAGATAATCCAGAGGAACCAGATGATCCAGAGGAGCCAGATGATCCAGAGGAAACAGATGATCCAGATGATCCAGAAGAACCAGATAATCCAGAGGAAACAGATGATCCAGATGATCCAGAAGAACCAGATAATCCAGAGGAACCAAAGGAAGCAGAGGAACCAGATGATCCAGAGGAACCAGATGATCCAGAGGAACCAGATGATCCAGAGGAACCAGATGATCCAGATGATCCAGAGGAAACAGATGATCCAGATGATCCAGAGGAACCAGATGAACCAGATGATCCAGAGGAACCAGATGATCCAGATGATCCAGAGGAACCAGAGGAACCAGATGATCCAGATGATCCAGATGATCCAGAGGAACCAGAGGAACCAGAGGAACCAGATGATCCAGATGATCCAGATGATCCAGAGGAACCAGAGGAACCAGATGATCCAGAGGAACCAGAGGAACCAGATGATCCAGATGATCCAGAGGAACCAGAGGAACCAGATGATCCAGATGATCCAGATGATCCAGAGGAACCAGAGGAACCAGAGGAACCAGATGATCCAGATGATCCAGATGATCCAGAGGAACCAGAGGAACCAGATGATCCAGAGGAACCAGAGGAACCAGATGATCCAGATGATCCAGAGGAACCAGAGGAACCAGATGATCCAGATGATCCAGATGATCCAGAGGAACCAGAGGAACCAGATGATCCAGAGGAACCAGAGGAACCAGATGATCCAGATGATCCAGAGGAACCAGATGATCCAGATGATCCAGAGGAACCAGAGGAACCAGATCCAGGATCTCTGCGCTCATCAAACCTCCACGCGCACCAGGCAGGTTTTAGCGCAAAACGAGGCTGCTGCGTCTGAACTGGAGGAAGTCACGTGAGGAGAAGACGCATCATCCTTTAGGGTAAAGTTTAAAGAAAGCTGAGTAAGTTTCTAAATGTCATCTTTGCTGAAGCAGTGTGTGCGCGCGCGTATAACCTGCCAACAGGTAGGTTTCTCTACTTTTTCCTCCGCTCTGCGTCTGCGCGAGATTTCCTCAGGTTTTAAGCAGCCCTGATGGGCTTCAGGTCTCCCGGACAGAATGACAGACTGCTCCAGTCATTATCACGCACACCTACAGCTCAGGTTGGTGCACACCCCGCGCGTGATCGTGGGGAAGTTTTGTTCAGCAGCTCTGACTGAAAACTGGCCTGCAGTCCCTTCTGTCCCTGTTTACAACATGTTCATTAGCATAATCTCATTTATCTGTGAAGACCAACTTTTCTCACCTGATAAATCCACTCATCGTTTCACCTGCGTGGGTCACCTGTCCACCCCCACCACGTTGCACCACACTACACTCCTCCCTTTAGCGCGAGACCGACTCTGCGGCCTTCAGCGTGACGTGTCTGATCAGGAGCTGCACGCGGAGCGTTGGGAGGAAGTGATGTCAGAGAGGTTTTACATCTTCCATCAGCTTCTACACTGCTGTTGACGTCACATGATGCAGTTTACACACACACACACACACACACACACACACACACACACACACACACACACACACACACACACACACACACACCACGTGGTGTTTGCGCGCGTGGAGCTGTCCACGGTGCTGAACCTTGGGGCTGGTCCAGATTGGCTGCATCAGTCTAGAATCTGTCCACCCGCCAAAACCAGACTGATCGATTTGTAATCAATTCAAGCAAAGATTAATGTGTAGAAAACAAAACACTGCAACACACTCCAAAGGTGATGACGCGCTGTGGTGCGCGTGATGGTTTGCTTTGATAAGCTGAAGACACTGATGTTACCTCCCCACCGAAGTGCCTGTGACCCTGGTGTGTGTGTGTGTGTGTGTGTGTGTGTGTGTCCTGCAGTGTGGAGTCACCTGAACGCATCAGATAACCCTCACCTTGGGTCGTTAGCAGACATCGACCTCTTCTGGTCCTAATGACGCAAAAACAGCGCAAAGAGATCAATCCCCATCAACACAGCAGGATCTTCCTGGATGGAATAAATGATGGGATGTCTCCTGGTGCGTCACGGAGAGGCTGCGGTGTTTAACAGCTTGGTAGAGCTGCGTGGATGTGTGTGTTACTGGGCCTCCGAGCCAGTCAGGTGTAAAGTCATCAGTCAGAAACATCTTCCAGATGTTCTTCTAGCAGAAGCAACCAGAAGAGTTACAAGCTTCACAACATCTGGGAGCTAAGAACGCATAAAAACCTCCCACACCTGCCATAAGCTCCTGATCTTTATTCATCCCCCCCCCTTTTGTAACTTGTTTCCCTTTTAGACAAAAACTTGTAGAAATAAAGAAAATGATGAAGAAAAAAGCTGCCACACATCTCACCTCTGCCTGGACCCACAGTCCATGAGACTGCATGACATCAGTGAGGGGGGGGGGGGGGGGGGGGGGGGGGTGGACTGGGCGGGCGCTGTTGCACGTGCTCTGAATGGGAAGACAAGCTCACATCGCATTCTCATGTCCAATCGATCCCAGCTCGGGAGGAGCGACGTGAGAGCAACTATCAGTCCTTCATCACCACCATCAGTCTCATCACACTGGACCCACGCCGCGCGACACGCGCGCAGGGAGAGGGAATGAACTTCTCCACCAATCTCAGGTCGCTTCGGGGGATTACACACTTCTGGTGACTTTCTCCTCAGTCTGAGCCTGAAATGGGACCCGCGGAGATCATGGAAAACTGGACCAAGTCGCTGTTGCGCGAGACCTGCGTTCTCCCGCTTATTCGGAAGGTTGTTTCCGCGGCGCATCTGTAGCCCCCCCCGTCCCCGTCCCCGTGTGGAGCTGGACTAGAGACCGGCAGGATCCCACAGTGTGGAGCTGGACTAGAGACCGGCAGGATCCCACAGTGTGGAGCTGGACTAGAGACCGGCAGGATCCCACAGTGTGGAGCTGGACTAGAGACCGGCAGGATCCCACAGTGTGGAGCTGGACTAGAGACCGGCAGGATCCCACAGTGTGGAGCTGGACTAGAGACCGGCAGGATCCCACAGTGTGGAGCTGGACTAGAGACCGGCAGGATCCCACAGTGTGGAGCTGGACCAGAGACCGGCAGGACCAGAACGGGGACAAGCGCGCGGCTGTCCTACTTGGACCTCTGACAGTCCCCATCATGCCAGCGCAGGTTGTAGATTTGGGTAAGGAGATGTTTTCTCATTCAGATCTAGTTTTTGTGAACCAGACTCTCCTTTAACCCCCGTTTCTTCTCAGAGTCTCCTCTGTTGGGTAAAGGATCCAGGATGGGGTTCATGTGGGACTTTGGGGGGACAGTTGCTGACTTTAGGTGCAACTTCAACCTGTTTGTTAAGAGATCAGACCCCCGCGCATCTCCGCTCCTCTTGGCGCGTGACCGCCTCGCGTGAAGCTGGAACACATGACGAGTCCGCGCACATTCCCGCCTGCGTGTCGCGCGAGCTCCTTGGGAGACCGCGGGATGGATGTGAGGTTGATGCAGCGTTTCATCATGTGGAGGGGGGGGTGGGGGGGGTGCTGACCGGGCTGCGGCGCGCGGAGCTCCGGCTCCGACGGGCACATTGCGCACGGAGCCTCCTGGTGGAGGTGCATGTTGCGCAACCTCACCGCCTGGACGCGCACACCGAGCAGCGCGCGCGCAGAAAGTGGGAGGAAAATGACTCGGTGCATGTTAATGGGTGCAGTAATGAGACCAACCCTCCTGTTGTAATTGTTAGTCATCCATGTCTCCTCCCTCCCTCCCCCACCGGGCTTCCATCCTCCCGCAGCTCTGCTGTTTGTTCAGCATGGAGAGAGTCCAGTTGTTTTGCATTGTCTTTAACTCCACAGATAAAGGGGGGGGGGGGGGGGGGGGATCTGTCCACGCACTTAATTCTCATTGACAGCCACATTAGAGCAGCCTCTAACCTGCCCCCCCCCCCCCACCCTGACACCCTGTCACACAGCCTCACACACCACAGCACCTGCAGGAGGCTAACACTCCCATATCTTTGTGTCTGTTTCTCCTCCACACACACACACACACACACACACACACACACACACACACACACACACACACACACACACACACACACACACACTTTGCATTCATCACTCACTCCAGGCTTATTTGTATTTGACCCCTTCTTTTCGCACCATCCTCCTTCCACCTGACAGCGGAGCGGCTGCTGTTCTCAGGAGGCGGTTCAGCTCCACATACCTACTATCCACTTACCCCACAGAGGGCTGTTCAGGATGACTGGCTGGGGATGAAGGCAGAATGGATTGTGTGCATTTGTGATTGTGCATGAGGAAAGCCGGGCGGAGAGGCGGCTGATGGCAGAGAGCAGGGAGGAAAAGCAGAGCAGGGGAGGCGAGAGAAATGAGCTGAGGAGATATCTGTGAGAGATGAGGTGAGGGGAGGGAGGTGACGTGTGTCTCTTTAAGTGATGGTAGGAACTCTGCACAGTGGAACCTCACATGTCTAAGTTTATGGGAGAAACTCTGCGTGTGTTACGTGGTGTTTAGCGTGCGTGGCAGGCTTTGCAGGTGATGTCGTAGATAAACAAGGTGGAATTAGGCATGACTGGTGAGGTGGCATCAGCGCGGCAGATTGCAGACCTACACACAGCGGCCTGAACAGATTGACTGTGATGAGTGGATCTGGGTGAAGAAGAAGGAAAAAAAACAGCAGAGAAGAAGATTAGAGTCATTATTTCATGTCAAAGGAAGAGAGATGGAGAAGAAAAGCATCTCGTTTGGAAGTGACGGTGTCCTGGACAGCTTTCCATGCCAGGCAGCTTCTCGGTGTGTGTCGGAGGGCGTAGACTGGAATCACGTAGAAAAACACACAATGGCTCCGATGTGTCTTCTTAAACAGGAGATACATGACTCTAATGGAAGAAGGAGGGATACGAGATCAATGAGTGTGAGCGGGGTGTGTGTGTGTGTTTGCTTCCTGTCGCTATGACCAAACCACAGCTGGATGGAGGTCATGACCTGTGGTAAGAAAGGGTGAAACATGTGATACCTTGTTGATGGTGTGTGGCTGCCTGGATCACATCCACTGAGTTTACATCTCTGGGAATAAAATAAACGTGTGTGTGTGTGTGTGTGTGTGTGTGTGTATCTCTGTCATCATCAGCAGAACACATGCAAGAATCACGCTTATTATGTGTATGGACCGTTTACACACACCTCTCTCCAGAAAGTTCAAGCCGAGTCGATCAAACTCTGAAAGAAAAGTGAAAGTTTCAAACTTTTTCTCTGGACATCAGTTATTTTCTGTCTGTCTGTCCAGACAGGAGACGTGTCATGCTGCCGTTTCACAGCTGTGTGGGTGTTCCTCACTCTGCTTCCTCAGTCCGACAGTCAGTGACAGCGCAGGCTTGGTTTCCTCCCCGCGTGGCGCCGCAACGCCATCTAACAAGTCCTGCTCTGTCTGCGCTCCCACACCTCCACATGCCCGTTTCCCAGAGAGGAGAGAGAAATTTAAAGTTGCTGCTTCAGAGTGTTGAGAGGATCCTTTGGGACCAAGGCATTGTTTGGCATTTTTATTGATGTGAAATTTGAGTTGTTTTCAGACCAAAGGGACTTTAAAAGTCTCGTTATCATTTTGCAGAAACTAAAAATGGTGAAAAAGGGGATTTTCTTTTATTTTGACTACAACAAATCTCCTCTAGTGGAGGTAAAGATTATAACGGAACAGGCACAGCTCCTTTCCACGGTGCTCCATCATTCTGCTGCTTCCACTCATGCATTCACATCTGAGTGTTGTGCTCCCTTCTCCGTCCCTTCAGCAGCTGGCAGATGTGCTGGTAGCTGTGTGTGAAAGGGAGTGTGTGTGTCAGCTGGGTTATGAAGAGCTCCTGCGTGTTGTGCCTTGTGTGGGTCCACTGTGAAGGCAACGGCGGTCATCCCAGCAGCTTTTAGAATGCTGCCGCTCATGAACAGGGAAGAAGTTTTACGCCGATGGGATGCAGGATGCAGAGTAGCAGCGAAGGAGAGGAGAGATGGAGGATTCAGATAATCATGAGGAAAAAAGATGAAACAGAGAAGAAGGAAGGAAGCCAGGGTGCCATGTTGATGTCTGCTGGATGAAGAGCTGCACGCGATGACTGTGTTACAGAAAAGCTCCAACAGAGGAGGCAAAAAGGTAGACAGAGCTACGACAAAGTCAGTGTGTGTAAATGTGTGTGTGTGTGTGATGTGGAGATGAAAATAGCGTGCAGGCAGCGGTTAAAGGCCCCTCCTGGTTGCTCACTGACTTCAGTCCCCGTCGGACAACGGTCCCTCAGGGGGGGCTTCTCTGATGAGGATGAATGATTGTGGTGTGTGTGTGTGTGTGTGTGTGTGAGACATGGACTGCATACATGACATGACTGTGTTTTACCGTACACCTCCCATCAGTGTGAATGGGCAGAAATCAGATCCACCAGTAAACTCTCATAATTTCTTCTCCTCTTTTAAGAAATTTCTACTTCCGTAGAAAAGAAAACTCATTTAGGAGGTTTTTTGGTGAACCGGTGTGTGCGTGTGTGTGTGTGTGTGTGTGTGTGTGTGTGTGTGTGTGTGTGGGGAGGACGTCTCCATCCGCAGCTGGTGTGAAAATGTTTCCGTGTCAGCAGATCCGTTTCTGATAAGAGTTCTTCATCCCTGCATGGAATTGCTTTGTAAGAGTGTGTGAGGTTAGAGGCCCAGCCTGTCTGCGGGGAGCAGAGTGATGGTGTCACGCTCCGCAGACTCACAGACAAATTAATTCACTTATTGACACTGCTGACACGTCTCAGTGACTTTGTAAAATGAACAATTGATCAGGCTTCCTCTCTTTGCTCTCTCACACTCTATTTTCCTGACTTCTTCTCAGCAGACCTTTCCTCCACTTCTTTCAGCTGTCTTCTCCCTGTCTTCACACACACACACACACACACACACACACACACACACACACACACACACACACACACATATATATATATATATATATATATCTATACATATATATATATATGACAGGTGTAGCATGTAAGGCATGTAACTCTAAGTTCGTCATTGGGAGATGCATGTCTGCATATATTAGTGTGAGTGTGTGTGTGCTGAATGTGGATAAACAGGATAAAACAGAAAATGTGTGTGTGTGTGTGTGTGTGTAAGAGAAGCAGAACTTAATGATCCTACATGAGCATTAAAGCATTGAAGACTGTAACTTAGTTGTAACTGTTATTCTGGGCTGTAAATGAATCACATGAAGGTTTATTCTGGACTCGTCTTCTCGCCTCACTCCATAATGCTGACCGAACTCCAAAATTACCATTTTCAATGTTGCTGCTGACTTCTTGGCATCCCGCTCAAAATAACACGTAGCAGTTACCATAAATTGGCCTAGTAGCTGTCAGACATGCTCACAAGCTGACACCGACTCTGCAGCAGTCATAGCTGATGGCTGCTCTGCACATTCGCAGCAAAATGAACATTTCATGATGACAGGATGCTTTTCTCTGGGTCAGAGGAGCCGCTACAACCACATGGGAAACGAAAGCTCAAAGAGAATCAAAGCAGGCCTCATCAAGGTTTTTTACTTTCCATTCATCATAATTTGGACACAAAACAACCGAGCAAACTCCTTCCAGAGACCCCGGTTTGCTTTTGTCCAGGGCAGACGCTGCCGTGCACACTTTGTTCCTGACTGCTTCTTTTGCTTACTCTCTGTACAGACAGATCCGTTGCTGGGTCTGTAGAAACATCTTTCATCACCAGGTTAGGTTGTGCTGCCTCTCTTGTGCCCTGCTGCGGTTCAGTTCCCTCTTCAGTATGTTCTGATTCTGATCCCCGCTCAGGTCGGAAGGGCAGAGAAAGCCTGCAGATAGGAGGGAGAGTTGGTGAAAAGAACTCCTGCACAGTGAATGAAGAAAGAGATGAAAGATGGAGAGAAAAACTGCTCTTCTGTTCCTGATACTAAGTCAAATCCATGCTTGAATGTGTGCGTGTGCAGGTGTGTGGAAGAGCTGGTAAATACAGATGCAGCAGAAAGTGTGCGTCTCCACATTGTAAATGTCAGCGTTCACCTTTTATTTTCTATTTTTTGCATCTGAAAGACGAGTTCTAGTTAGGAAGAATAAAAGAAGCGACGGCAGGAGAGAAGCATCAATATCACTGATTGTCCTGAGTAGAGAGGAGAAGAAAACCCAGAGAGATGTGGGCGGTGGTGTGTCATCTAAAAGTGTCTCCTGTCCGTTCCACCTTCCCATCCATCTTCCAGCTCTGAGGGATGCTGACTTTTAATGGCTCCTCATTGCTTTATTAGAGATTTACGGTCCGGCCCGTGCTTCTGTCTGTCAGCTGACTTCTCTGTTACGTGTCTGCCCAAGCTGGCTTTAAACGACTGACTTTAAAATAAGAAGCGAGGAACTTGTTGTGTGAGTGGACAAATGTTTATTAGCCTGTTAGTGTCTGAACATTTTCCCTCTTCATGAAACATCCCCCCTCCACATCTTAAAACACTTTAACGAGACATGTTTGCATTGTGGGAAAGAGACGGACACATTCAGCAAAGCTCAGCCATGAATCAGGATTGGTCTGCAGAAATGTGTGTGTTTATTAACACACATGGGACAGAACAATAAGGTGTGTGTCTCTGTGAATGGAGGCTGCTGATGTGTTTGTAGCTGGCTGCAGAGGTGAGTCCAGAACCCTGGGAGCGTCTGGTCGTCCGCTTCGACACGTGAAACACACAACTTCTGACTTTTATCCACACTAAGGACGGGAAGAGAAAAGGAGCAGATGTAGTGTGGAAGAAGCAGTGTGTGTGTGTGTGTGTGTGTGTGAGTGTGTGTGTGTGTGTGTGTGTGTGTAAAGAAAATTAGACAGAAGACAAAAAGCAACCTTGAAAAACTCCAAAGAATAGACACAAAAATAGATTAATTTTCTACCGTATTGAACATACCCCCCCTTACTCTCTGTGCTCTCAAACACACACACACACACACACACACACACACACACACACACACACACACACACACACACACACACACACACACACACATGTCTCGGTCACTGGATCCTGAGACAATGGCATGGGCAACAAGGTGGGATTTAGACTTAAGTGCAGACAGATCAATGGAGCTGTAATGGTACCTGAGTGCCAAGGCCATTCTGTGAAGCGAGGAGTCAATACCACGGTCAGGTAATGCTCCTCAATTCAGACTTTCACTCACAACTCTCCTTCCTCCCTTTCTCCCACTTGGCCATTTAAGCAAACAGAGCATTTTTCACTTATTTGCCTGTCATGAGTTTCTCACCTGCCAACCATGGAAAATAGTAGGAATTATGTTATAAAACGTTTTCATGTGATTTTAATTATAATTATTTTAATAATATCGCCTTAATTTATTAAGCAAAAAGTCTTTGGATTTGATCATGATTTGCATCAGACTGAAAACAGTTTCAGAAGAGAAGCAGTGAACACATGCAGCATGTGGAGGGATGAATGATGCACAGAGATACAAGGAGGAAAAGCAACATGCAGAACATGAAAATTACAGAGCAGAGTAAGAAGCTTAGAAATCCTGCAGTTTGCATATTACACCTGTGTAATTCAGTGCGTTTATTTACATCCACACACACACGCCGGTGACCCCTGGTCAGCGGATCATTCAGAGCAACATGCTGTCATGCTAATATGTACAAACCAGCAGAAATCTGAAACGCTTCACATGAGATTCCTCTGGGCTTTGCGTATTCGCCCGATTCCATTTTCAATATCTTTCCGCCTTCAGAGAAGCACTTTGTTTTGCACTGATATGCTGTTTGTCTGCTTGGTCTGCGTCGGAGACACGCAGCATGTAGCCTTCCATCTTATTCTCCTTTTCTCTTTCATTTTACCCCCCACACACACACACCTACACACACATCATAAATCATAGTCATAAATGTATGATTTGATGATTTTGCTTTAATAAATTTAAAGTTCTACACATATTGAACCACCATTGTTCCAAAACAGAAGTATTGATGGATTTTAACACTTGAGGGGTAAAAAACAAATAAAACTGCACTTTTTACCCTTCAGTACCAAAATGCTCCTGCTCATGAAAGTCTCATAAAAATGTAAAATGTCTTTTTTTTCCCCTCTCTAATGTGAGATTTTTTTTTTTATCAACCTCAGACCTAACCTCTGATATAAAAATGTCATTTAAAATGTTTTATATTTTCCAGATTGTTTTATAAGAAAATGCAATAAATATATAATGATTATTGTGTTTTAAAAACATATATCTACAATGAGAGTTAATGGGACAAATCAGGCCCGTGTGTTTTGCTTGTCTTCTGTATAAAAGACACATTCTGGTCAGGTTTCATACCATTAACCTTTAAACTGAAGAAGATATGAAGAGAGAAAACATGAAATAAGCAGGAATCAACTAAACATTTGAGCCTTTAAAGGACAATTTTTACAAAGTTCTGAGAAAAAAGAAGAAAAAATCCAGGTGAACATTAAAAATTTAATATTATTTAATATAATACGCTGCAGTCTCCACCACAATGTGCCTCAGCTGTTATAGTTCACGTTGCAGCAGGAAGCAGTTTCATAGCCACAGATTATGGATATTTAAGAATCAAAGTAATCAACCAGAAGACGCAAGCGGAGACAAGGGGGGTTACAGCTTCTTCAGCGGCCAGTTGTCCAGCTGCTTTCTGAGCTAAGCATAAAAAACAATCTGGTACTTTTGTCCACATATTTTTTACCAGTTGTGTGTTTTCCTGCGAGGCTGAAGCAGTGCAGGGTTTGACGGACATGCAGGATGGTCAGCTTGGAGCTGCTGCTTCAGTTAGAGCAAACATATGGCATTAATTGTGTTATATTCAGATGAGAAGCTCAACAGATTGGGAATATCAGTCATTGTTTGTAGCTTTTAAAGATCGTGAAACAGACAGAGATCCCAGTGTTTCCATCAGCAGACTGCCTGGTGATCAGCTCTTTTCCATGCTAAACAGGCGACACCGAGGTTATCGAGTAAACGTGCGCTTGCTATTCCTGGCAGTCCTGCTGAACGGGAACTTCCTGACAAATGATCTGATCTCTGAGTGACAAACAGCGCTGTGCCAGCGGCGCCACATCACGCTGGAAGTGCTTTATTTCTGACGCCTGCTTCTTGCAGATGAGGTCAGAGATTGTGTGCAGGGGAGTGATTTAGCAAATTCATGTGTGTGATGCTGCGGGGATGCTCGCAGAGGGCCGGCAGATGATGCTGTTTGGATGCAAGGCACACAGTCATATATATTTGTGGTGGAGGTGGGATCGCCTTGATGCATGCCAATGTGCCCCCGTGTCTGTCCTGGTGGGTGGGTGGGGGCACGTAGAAGGAGAGAGCATCCTAGGAAAGGTGTTGCTTGATGCTCTCAGATAATCTTGAGCATGCATGTGCTCTACTTACTAACATATGTCTGTGTGTGTGTGTGTGTGTGTGTGTGTGTGTGTGTGTGAAAGTATTCTTTTGCTGCTAATTTCAACAACTCCATGTGGGCATGATGGCCAGCTGAGCCCTCCATGCACCCCCCCAGCTGACATAATGCATCCAAGGAGCATTTTGGCCACTTGCATCTTTTGTACTGAAGTGTTTTGTGTGTGTGTATGTGTGTGTGAGAGAGATTGTATCTCTGGACACAAACAAAGATTAAAATTCTCTTTTTGTAATTATTTTCACAAATTCATCCATCTTTTATCTTCCTGCCGTCGGTACGAGACCCGGTAAAGGTGACAACATGTCTGACTGATGGGATGCTTTTTCCCCAGAGTCCCGGTGAGCTGCATCAAGGGACCACATACACCCTCACCCACCCAACCACACATGCACACAAACACACACACATGCACAACTGTGCTCTTTTAATGAGTGTATCAGAGAACAAAGCTGATAAAAATGCATGCCATGGCTCAGCCTTTAAAAAGGGAATAAGAAATAGGCTTCTGTGTAGCCATGCAGCATGCCTAATCGCTTCTCACAGCACTTGCACCTTGCATACTCTTACATACTGTAGTAGGATAAAACACGCACACCTCTGACACACAAATGTGCAAATCTGCACCTTGCACAGACACTTCAAAACACACATGCCATCTAAGACACACAAACACATGAATATTTCATGTATCAGCCGTGGTGCTACCGTCAGTCTGCAGAGGCACGTCTGAATATTCCCAAACACACACCAAGATTTAAATAAACTTTTATAATTAACAGACTTTATGGAAAATCTCTGCATTGCTGTAACCATCAGAAGGATTCAGCATGTCAGTAGATAAAAAACAACACCTATTAACTTCATGCCACTTTAGTTTCCCTTTTTCTTCTTGCCTGGTGAAAATCTGGCTTCTGTGAAACCAGAAAACCAAACACACACACACACACACACACACACACACACACACACACACACACACACACACACACACACACACACACACACACACACACACACACACACACACATCTCCTGAAGTGTCTTGTGGACGTCTGCTGTTCGCTTCTTGCCCACAGGGGGGCAGTGGCGCTGCACACATGGCTGCAGAGACGCGCGAGCCTTGCTGGGAGTTCCTACCTTCTCTGGAAGTTTCAGCAGATTAGCAGACAGAGCTGCATATCAATGACTTGTGATGAATAATGAAGGTTTGAAGAGGGGAGAACATTTTGTTATTAAAGCGTATCTGTTGTCTTTAATTTTGACTGCAGAGTTTTTCTCTTTGTGAGAAGAAGTGTGTGTGTTGACACTATTACAGCAGGGTGGTAATTGACTTTGTGTGTGTGAGTGTGTGTGTGTTTATGAAAGTGTGCAGGAGCATCAGAAGCTGTCACTCAGCTGTAATTAGAAGCAGTCTCTCCTGCTGTCCTCTGATAGGCTTTCAATTTACTCTGCAAACACTGTGCAAACGCAGTGTGTGTGTGCGTGTGTGTGTTGGGGCACAACTTGTTTGATCAGCTGGTTAATGTTTTAGTTAATAGGCGACTCCACAGATTTCTTTTATGTGCACCCATTTTGGAATCAGTTAAAATTTTACTTGTCATGCACACTGTGCTGTGAGTCCATCTGTGTGTGTGTTTGTGTGTGTGTGCGCACATGATTGAGTGTTAGAGTGTTTGTAAGGGAGAGAGAGCTGTGTGTGATGTCTGTAGTGGGGATCACTTTCAGCCTGGGGGTAGGTGAACCTAGTGTAAACAATGGATCTGACAGAATCTAGGCCTTCACATCTCCAGCCCTGGTGTGTGTGTGTGTGTGTGTGTGTGTGAGTAGACCTTCATATAAGGCCAGTGAAGGCCACTGAGGAACCCGGGAGCAGACTGGCCTCTCTTACGGTGTCTTTGTTCCTCCTTTCTCCAGAGGCTTCGTCTGTTTGAGGAGAGGAAGAGGAGAGGCAGGAGGAAGAGGAGGCCGACTTGAGGTGCGAGCGAGTGCAACCATGGCGTGTATGCCATGAGCACGTGCACCGAGGAAAAGAAACCAAAGGAGACAGAGAAGAGCAACAGGTGAGATGCCATCATGCAGCAACGTGTTTTATCAGGAGTTTATCGTTTCCATCACAGTTTGGTGTGAAAATGTTCTCAGACACGTTTCCAGAAGAAATGTTTTCGTCCTGAAGAGAAGACTCGGAGAAGAGTCTCGGACAAATATAAACAATTTATTCATCATTTCAGTTGAAAAGTGATTCTTATTTGACTGCTGGTTTGTTGCAGTTTTGTTTGTTTTTTCTTTGTCATGAAAAACATTCAGAATGAGAAGCGATACCTGAATGGTTGGTGATGGTTGGTGATGGATGATGATGGTTGGTGATGGTTGGTGATGGATGGTGACAGATGATGATGGTTGGTGATGGTTGGTGATGCTTGGTGATGGATGGTGATGGTTGGTGATGGTTGGTGATGCTTGGTGATGGATGGTGATGGTTGGTGATGGATGGTGATGGTTGGTGATGGTTGGTGATGGATGGTGATGGTTGGTGATGGTTGGTGATGGATGGTGATGGATGGTGATGGTTGGTGACGGATGGTGATGGATGGTGATGGTTGGTGATGGTTGGTGATGGATGGTGATGGATGGTGATGGTTGGTGACGGATGATGATGGTTGGTGATGGTTGGTGATGCTTGGTGATGGATGGTGATGGTTGGTGATGGTTGGTGATGCTTGGTGATGGATGGTGACGGTTGGTGATGGATGGTGACGGTTGGTGATGGATGATGATGGTTGGTGATGGTTGGTGATGCTTGGTGATGGTTGGTGATGGTTGGTGATGGATGGTGACGGTTGGTGACGGATGATGATGGTTGGTGATGGTTGGTGATGCTTGGTGATGGTTGGTGATGGATGGTGATGGTTGGTGATGGATGGTGATGGTTGGTGATGGATGGTGATGGTTGGTGATGGTTGGTGATGGTTGGAGATGGATGGTGATGGTTGGTGATGGTTGGTGATGGATGGTGATGGTTGGTGATGGATGGTGATGGTTGGTGATGGTTGGTGATGGTTGGTGATGGATGGTGATGGTTGGTGATGGATGGTGATGGTTGGTGATGGTTGGTGATGGTTGGTGATGGATGGTGATGGTTGGTGATGGTTGGTGATGGATGGTGATGGTTGGTGATGGATGGTGATGGTTGGTGATGGATGGTGATGGTTGGTGATGGTTGGTGATGGTTGGTGATGGATGGTGATGGTTGGTGATGGATGGTGATGGTTGGTGATGGATGGTGATGGATGGTGATGGTTGGTGATGGTTGGTGATGGATGGTGATGGTTGTTGATGGATGGTGATGGATGGTGATGGTTGGGAGTTGATGGGACTGGCTGCAGCCTCTCTGCCGGAACAGCATAAAGAGGATGTGGGAAATGGATAAGTGGCGGGATTAGTTGTAATCCATAAGCATCCATCCATCCATCCATCCATCCATCTTCTGCCGCTTATCCGGGGTCGGGTCGCGGGGGCAGCAGCCTAAGCAGGGAAGCCCAGACTTCCCTCTCCCCAGCCACATTTGCCAACTCTGCGGGGGGGATCCCGAGGCGTTCCCAGGCCAGCCGAGAGATGTAATCCCTCCAGCGTGTCCTGGGTCTTCCCCGGGGTCTCCTCCCCGAGGGACGTGCCTGGAACACCTCACCAGGGAGGCGTCCAGGAGGCATCCTGACCAGATGCCCGAGCCACCTCAACTGGTTCCTCTCGATGCGAAGGAGCAGCGGCTCTACTCTGAGCCCCTCCCGGATGACTGAGCTCCTCACCCTGTCTCTAAGGGAGAGCCCGGCCACCCTGCGGAGGAAACCCATTTCAGCCGCCTGTATACGAGATCTTCGGTCACGACCCACAGCTCATGACCATAGGTGAGGGTAGGAACGCAGATCGACTGATAAATCGAGAGCTTAGCCTTCTGGCTCAGCTCCTTCTTCACCACGACAGACCGGCGCAGAGCCCGCATTACGGGCTAAGCGGCATGCGGCTTCGGCCGTTGCCGAGGCAAAAACTCGGGCATGGGAGGAGTTCGGCGAGGCCATGGAGAAAGACTTCCGGACGGCTTCGAGGAGATTCTGGTCCACCATCCGGCGGCTCAGGGGGGGGGGGAAGCAGTGCTCCATCAATACTGTGTACAGTGGAGGTGGAGAGCTGCTGACCTCAACTCAGGACGTTGTGGGTCGGTGGAGGGAATACTTCGAAGACCTCCTCAATCCTACCAACACGGCTTCCCATGAGGGAGCAGAGCTGGTGGACTCAGGGGTGGACTCTCCTATCTCTGGGGCTGAAGTCACTGAGGTGGTCAAAAAGCTCCTTGGCGGCAAGGCCCCGGGGGTGGATGAGATCCGCCCGGAGTTCCTTAAGGCTCTGGATGCTATGGGGCTGTCCTGGCTGACACGCCTCTGCAGCATTGCGTGGACATCGGGGGCAGTACCTCTGGATTGGCAGACTGGGGTGGTGGTCCCCCTTTTTAAGAAGGGGGACCGGAGGGTGTGTTCCAATTACAGGGGAATCACACTCCTCAGCCTCCCTGGTAAGGTCTATTCAGGGGTCCTGGAGAGGAGGGTCCGCCGGATAGTCGAATCCCGGATTGAGGAGGAGCAGTGTGGTTTTCGTCCTGGTCGCGGAACAGTGGACCAGCTCTATACCCTCTCTGGGGTCCTGGAGGGGGCATGGGAGTTTGCCCAACCAGTCTACATGTGCTTTGTGGACCTGGAGAAGGCATTCGACCGTGTCCCCCGGGGGCTCCTGTGGGGGGTACTCCGGGAGTATGGGGTACCGGACCCCCTTGTACGAGCTGTCCGGTCCCTGTACGACAGGTGTCAGAGCTTGGTCCGCATTGCCGGTAGTAAGTCGGATTCGTTTCCGGTGAGGGTTGGACTCCGCCAAGGCTGCCCTTTATCACCGATTCTGTTCATAACTTATATGGACAGAATTTCTAGGCGCAGCCGAGGTGTTGAGGGGATCCGGCTTGGTGGCCTCAGGATTGGGTCCCTGCTTTTTGCGGATGACGTGGTCCTGTTGGCTTCATCTGGTCGTGATCTCCAGCTCTCGCTTGAGCGATTCGCGGCCGAGTGTGAAGCGGCTGGTATGAGAATCAGCACCTCAAAATCTGAGACCATGGTCCTCAGCCGGAATAGGGTGGATTGCCCTCTCCGGGTCGGGAGTCAGGTCCTGCCTCAAGTGGAGGAGTTTAAATATCTCGGGGTCTTGTTCACGAGTGAGGGAAGGATGGAGCGTGAGATCGACAGACCATAAGCATATCGTATTAATTCTCGGCTGAGCTGCGTTGCTTTCACTGCAACCTGCCATCACTCATAGAGTCAGCCCTTTAGTAAGGTGCTCCTGGAAGAACACTGGAAGAGTTAATCCTAATGTGATACAAAGAGGCATAAAGAGTTTCAGCTGACGGCTGAGCTGAAATTACTCCGACTACAGCGTGTGTGTGTGTGTGTGTGTTTTAGCTCATCTGTCACATTCTTTCTGTTTGTTCAGAAAGCTATAAATTCTCTTGTTTGTTCAGTCTCTTGTATCTTCTCATGTCCTCCCCCCCCCTCCTCTTTCCCTCTCTCAGGATGAAACTGAGGGGGAGGTCAGGTTGGCCTTGGCAGGCGGTCTTCCTTGTTGCCTTGGTGATGCTCTGGCTTGACCCAGTCGCCGCTGGCAACCGTAATCATCGGGGACCGACAGGTACACCGGGCCTTGCTCTGAACCCCCCTTCCAACACCACCACAGGTTAATTACACTGTCACTTCAGAAGCATAACACATGTTCCCCGATCCTGCCGCTGACTGAGCCGTCCACATGGTGAAGGAGGGGGCTGCACAGGGACAGTCGGCTCGGTTCCTCTGTATGACACAATGTAATCTCCTTCTGGGCTTTGATACAAACACGCCTCTGTTTGAGATGATCAGCAGATACACGTATGAATGGCACTCGGCTGTCAGAAGCTGTCAACACAGATGGATCACTGTGGCTGAGATCTGATCTATCAGAGAGCAGACGTCCACCATCTCAGAGTCAGAGGTCCTCTCAAGCGCTTGAACTCTCAGTGGTTTGGTAGAAAATAGGCTGCTTGTAGAACAGGCCGTGGTCTCATGACTTTAATCCGCAGGCTTATAATCGCCCTGCTTACATTAATATGCATAACTTTGCAGCTCTCTTTGGACCGCTTCACTTAGAAATCCATGAAGAAAGAAACCACAGCCAGCATTGACTTCATTCCAGCCTGCAAAGCTAAATCTATTTCCTATCTTTGATTTCTGTAAGTCATGGAGACGAGCCACACTCAGCCTGAGAATGACTAGCCCAGGCTTATTAATATTTCATTGAGGATGACAACAGGGACAGTTGTGCTGAGTCACGGCATTTTGTGCATCAACTTGTTGGCAGAAACCCCCCGTGCCACCTCGTCCTCACACTTAATTATGACAGTTTCCTTAATGATCTCTCCGATTCTCCTCCCTCCCAGCTTGTGTTTTGCAGGGTGACCTTTATGCGCCGCAGAAATGCTACCAGTATTCAGCCTGTTCAGTGAATGATGATATTAGTTTCCTTTTAACTGAAGTAAGGCGGCCTGCTTACGGCAGGGACACTGCTAATTGCAGGCCTTGTGGATTGTGAAGGTCACCATGCGTTGCTGCCCTATTTCTCATTTCACTTCTTTTGTAAGACACAAGATGCCTGGCTGCCGAATCAACCAGTGCTTTCTCTTCTTGTCGTGATGGTTTTACTCTAATTGGTGGGAATTTCAGACCCATTGGCTGGATGTACCAACAAGCCACGCACATTGAAGCTGAAAAATAATTGGCTGTAAGTTGTGGCTGCTGGATAAAATCAGGTGGGTTTGTCTTTAAGCACTTTTCAAGCTATTTTGTTGCCTGATCAGTAAGCTGTTTGATCGAAGATGCTGCTGTACCTTTAGCTGCCACACGGTGGCTCTGTAGGTCAAAAAATGCTCGACAAACGGTGCACGATGCTTTTCCCTGAATCTAAATCTCATTTGCTGAATGCCGTTTCCAGAGGCAACCTGTGACGGAAACTCAGCAAAAATAGATCTATAGGAGGGATTAAATAGAATGATGGTGCTGCATAAAACGTGTGATATTACAGATAGAAAATGGACATTCCTCCTGGGAATAACCTTTTCCTCCTGCTTCTCTGGGTGTTACTGCGTCTCAGTAATCTGTACATTGATCCACCACTCATTTGATTAGCTGGCATCATTCCACAGGAGAAAATAAGCCTGGGGAGTCCAATCATTTAGTCTGCTGTCCACCAAACAGCCGCTAATAAAGTTATCTCATAGAGATGTCATCCTTTAGGCACACACACACACACTGCTGATTTCACATGTTTTATTATCACAAATACAATCAGATGTGCAGAAAAGATTAAATCAGTTGCAAAAAGCTTTACTTGTGATGCTTGTTGAAGTTCTTGTGGGTTAGGTCATTGGGCAAGCTCTTCGGTCTTCTGACAATAAAATATCTGGTTTTCATCTTCTCATAAGCCTCTTTTCTCGTGTGAATGCTTAACATGCGATCATATGAGATGCAGTTCAAACCTCTCAGAGGTGAAATTCCCTTCATATGCCCTCCTGCCACAGCTGCTCAGTGCATGCTTGACAAACAAAACTTTTAAGAACAGCCAGTAATCTGTTGCTGCATTTGTGAATTCACTGCACTAGTAGGGCCTTCTGTGCCCGCCTTGGTTCCTGTGTGAGACCACATATGTAGCTCCATCTGCACTTAAAATGTATCTGTCATATTTGTGCATTCCCAACATGAGCGAGCTTGCTGCAGAGTTCAGGCCCCATCTGCGTGTCCATCTATTTGATGCATACTACACGTGTTTATATGAAATAAATACAGAGCCGGCAAGGTCAAGTGAGCAGATTTTATTGGGGAAAGATTTGTAGTACGGCGGTACTCGGCTGTAGCAGCAACCTGTAGTGATAATTAGCATGAATCTGGGTGAGGCATGATGTGGGCCTGTTAAACACTGATAATGTCAGGAGGACTGATAAGCTGTGCTGGACCAAGGTGAGCAGGAGAAGACACAGTATGTGTGACATAGTTCTCACATTATTTAGCTCTTTTCTGCAGAGATGTAAACTGGATCTTCTCCACATTGTCACCTCTGATACCCGGCCTTTCACGGCGCTGAACATGCTTGTCAGGTATCGACAGGGGAAAGAGAGCTTTTTGATAAAATGGACAATGCTCCTGCTTTCCTGTGTCTGTCAGAATACATCAATCGCCTGGCTAACCCATCAGTTCAAGGTAGCTGGAATAGCCAGCTATTGTTACGACCCCCCTCCCCCCGCCTGCAGCCGGAATAGAAGCATTTAGCCATGCTTGAGAAGTTATTTCATCTCAGCATGTTGGTCTCTATTACACTGAGATGGCCATAACAAAATGCTTTAAAGGCAACAGTGAGACATTAGATACGCTGGCATTTTGTGTGTGTAGCTGGAAGCTGACGGCTCGACACATGAAGCTGTGGTAGATGAAGGGTGAGAGGCAGCAGCATCCTGAACGGAGGCTGATGGGGAAGGGCTCACAGTTCAGCTGCGTTGCTTCTTTAATGTCGGACTCTTGTTTCGTACTTATTTATTCCCTTTTTTGGTTCAACTTTTTCTGTGAAAGCCTTTTTTTACCAACATATTTAAAAGGACGTACTAGGCCCTTGTTTCACAAAGTAACACAGAGAGAAGGTGAAGTGCATCATTTTCTTTGGATAATTTACACCTCTGAACACGCAGATTATTCAGCAGGGAGCCTCTGTTCCTGGAAAGAAGGAGCAAATCTGTACCCGTCTAACCCTGAATCACATCATTCCATCATCCAGTAAACAGCCTGAGAGGTCAGAGCACATGCAAAACGCTTAGAAACAAACATGACCTGACTGTTTCGTTCTCATAACAGCAGTTGGTAGGTTGTAGGTCTGCACGATTTCTTCCAGCATGCGCCACAGAACAGCAGAACTCAGGTTGTAATGCCTCGGTCGCACACCAGCTCCATAAACCCTGTTGTTCCAGTAACGTTAGACACCAGACTCCTTATGCTCCATTACTGACTTGTCTGGTTTTGTAAGACAGCTGCTGTACTTATATGAGATATAACAAGAGTTTTCATTGCCAGCTATTAAAAAAACAAAACAAAAAACTGAACTGGAACTAAAATTCATGAAAGTTCTGCTGAATCATTATTAGCTCATTTATTTCTGAAGATAAGTTGAATTATTTAATGAATAATGTGATTTTCTGTTAATCGCAAATGGAGATGCAACTAACTATCTTGTCCTGTCCAACATTAAAGTAAGCAGAATAATGGTCTGATTGCTGTGTTATGCTGAGCAAATTTGCTTTTTCAAGAAGAGATTTAGACATATAAAGATCCCCTTGATGACTTGAGTTTTTACATTTTATTTGTTTGGTTTAATTTGCATAAATATTTGTTTTATTAAGTTGACATGGTACTGCTGGACCTGGCTGAAGAAGAAAAAGGATAGAGTGAGAACAGAAAGGAAAATACTGAAGGCAAAGAGGAAAACAAAATACACAAAAAAAGGAAACAGATGTATTTCTGAGGTACTTCAAGTTCAGCATCATCTGAACTTAAAGTTGGCTGAATAGAAAATAAAAGAAGCAATATGACTTTAATTCCTTGTGTGCGGGACAGGACAATATATATGTTGTTTATTCAGTCTCTTTTTCATTTACCTACACATTTTCTACACCATTGCAGCAGGAAGATTCCTGACATTTGGTTTAAAACAGACCATAACTAATAAATAACTAATAGATTCATTAACCAGTTGCCAATGTAATTTACCTATAAAGCCATACTGGATCCCAGTAGCAGATGATACTCCAGAAAAAACACTCCTGTTACATCAGCATATTATAATATTTTATCTATAAAAACTTCTTTTATGGGAAACTTTTAGGATTTTAAGGAGTAAAAGAGGGAACCAACTTATTCACCTATTGTCACATTTTCAGGAAAAGACTCAAATTCCTGCTCTGAGTCACAGAAAGCAGAGGTTTCTTTCACCACTTGACCTCTGTAATGTAAAATCTCTCTGAAGTCTTGCAGGTTGATGGTTAAAACCAGCATCAAAGTGACTGTGAGCTGAAGAGCGTTTGTTCATCCTGCTGACCGCCACTTTGGTGCAGTTACATCAATATGACCTTGTTAGCATGTTGACTTAACGTTTTGCGCGTAGGACCATGCAGCTGCACACACTGCTGCTATTTCTGTCCGTCATAAGTCATGTGTGGACACAGCACATGTTTAATGTTACACCGCAGAAGACTGAGAGACTGTTTGGTGTGACGGCATCACATTGCTTTACACCTCCTCTTTTTCCAGCAGTGAGAGCGTGTGCTTTTAAATTGATATCTCCCTCATTAAATAGATTTTGGCTGTAAATTCTATCTGGCTCCTGACTCCAGTTTATTGATTAAACACCTCAGATGCTCCAGGGTATAAATCATAGCAATAACCTTAGAGGTCTAGCTCCTACAGGCAAACACAAACACACCAGTACATAAATGCATGTAGATATTGACCTGTCCACCTTCTTTTAGCAGAGTTTTCTCAACCTTTCTGCTTTTTGAAATAATTTAACCTTTTCCTGATCTTTGCTTGAGTGCATCTGAGAAAACGGCAACTGTCTGTTAGTCTTTCTTATCTTGGTCCATGCATGCAACACAATCCTTCTTTCTGTATGTTTCTTTATAAGCACATTTCTGTTCAGAAATAAAGCAAAATTAATCTGAAGCTAACTCTCTAAGTGCAAAGTCGCAAAAGTTGCAAAAGTTGCAAAAGTCGCAAAAGTTGCAAAAGTTGCAAAGTTCTGACAAACACCAGGCCATATGGGCAGAAAGAGTTGCCAGTTCCCACCACTAGAGGGCAGACATGTACATCTTCATTGTAACGCATGTGGTGTTGGAGGGGAGGGTTTCAAAGTTTAAGACCTATTTGAAAGACACCATGCAGAGTGGATTAAAAAACTTTTTCCACTTCTGATGAAGTATTTTTTCAGCTTCTCTGATTTTTGAGGGGAATATTTGCCTCCTCAGGATGATGATTGATCATCTAGAGATGGTAAAAGTGATGCTTCTGTTAGAAATCACGGTACGTCTGTCCATAGTCAAGGCAGCAGGGTGGAAACAGCTGTGCGAGCAGCAGCCACCAAATCGCTGGGTGTATTTGGAGAAATGAAACATATCATCACAGGTGGATCAGACAGTTTGATGAGGCAACACCTCATTACTAAGATATCATAAATGCTAAACCTGCTGTGACTATACCAAGTCAGGTCTGATGCAGGTGTACCTACCTGTGATGCTACAACATTTATTTAGATGGTGATCATAAATACTTTGTTTTCACTTAGCTTGTTGTGAAAACCTTAAAAACTCCATCCCTAAAGCAGGGGTGTCAAACTTCAGTCCTCCGGGGCCGGTATCCGGCAGGTTTTTGTTGTTTCCCTCTACCGACACAGCTGATTCAAATCAAATGGATCCAGCAGCTTCTTGTCAAACTGCTTTTAAGTTTTGGTCAGGCTATAAAAGTTCCCCTTGGCAAAATAAATTTGCTCAGCAGAACACAGCATCCAGAACATCAGTCTGCTGCTTAAATGCTGGACAAGACAAAAAAAAATGTTTTGGTCAGGTTGAGTTGGAGCATGGAGACAACAACAACCTGCAGGATACGGGCCCTCGAGGCCTGGAGTTCAACACCTGTGCCCTAAAAGGTTAACTACAAGGCCACAAACCGTTCGGGAACTTAAGTAAATACGGTCCAGAGAAAGTTGTCGTTCAGCTTGCAGAAAATCATGCTGCTTCCTGAAGAAGCTTTCACTGGCAACATTTTGTCTTGTCCAGCATTTAGGCAAGCAGAATGATGGTCTGGATGTTCTGCTGAGCAAATTTTCTCTGCCAAGGGAAGCTTTATAGATATAATGATCCCCTTGACTTTCTGAATTTTTATTTTATTTCTATATTTATTTTGTATTGTTGTTTGAATTGTAGAGTTTGTACTGCTGGACCAGAGAGGACAGACGAAAGACAGAAAGAGGAAGGAGAAAAAACACCTCATAAGAAAAGGGAAAGAGATAAAGGGAGAGAAAAGGGAGAGAAAAAAAAAACTAAAAAATAACCCAAAAACAAAAAGAAAAAAAGCAACCTACAGATGTATATATATACACACATACATACACACATATACACACACATGTATACACACACACACACACACACACACACACACACACACACACATATATATATATATATACACACATATATATATATACATATGTACACATATACACAAAACTGGAATGGTTTTTAAACCGGACATGAAAGCCCGCCTGTTTTAAAGAATCTGCCTGAAGACCACCATGGGTTGCATCTGTGCACCAATCACCCCCCCACCCTCCATACCCCCCCAGTCTTCTTTAAATAACAGAAATCTATTTCAAAGCTGCACATGTGCTCTTCTCATATCTTACACCTGCCGAAAATGTGTCTAATTTGCATTCATGCATAATTTGTTTTGATTTTAATTGGGCTACAAACCACGGGCATACACACACACACACACACACACACACACACACACACACACACACAACACACACACACACACACACAACAAGGAGCATTAATGAAATTTAGGTGGGTTTATTATCTGACGCTCTCTCATCCTCGGAGGCTTTATGGTTTATAAAATACAAACAGATTGTTCCCAGTTCTGATGGAGGTAATAAAGAGAGGAGACCAGTGCACCCTCTGACCTCATTATGCCAGCTAAAGATGAGCTGCTCTTTGTTCTCTCCACTGGCTGTGACAACACTTTTCCTCCACCTGGTTGACTCCATCGCTCTTCCCTTTCTTCCTCTCTAACAAACCGTCTTTGTCGGAGACGAAGGAAGCGGGTTGAGCAGCCTCAGCCAGTTAGAGTTCTGTAATAGCAGCGGAATTAAATCATAGAGTAATTATAATGAGGGATTAAACAAGGGAATCTGATTGTTCTTGATTGATGTTTTCATTTTTTCTACATTGTTTCTCTGTACTTTAATTGTGTCTATTACTGTTGTAATTATGTCTGTGCTGATAGTTGCCGTTCCACTGAGTTATGTTCATTTTTTTAGTTGTAATCTTGATTTTTATCAGTGGATTGAGGCATTGTGTGTGTTTGGGTTTGTGTGTGTATGCGTGGGGGGGGGGGGGGGGGGGGGGGGGGGGGGGTTAATGTGGCAGCTGCTTCAGCCTCTGGAGAGCCTGAGACAGAGGAGTGAGGGAAATGAAAGTGGAGGGATGATAGTGGAGGGGCGCCCTCAGAGAGCCAGGGATCATTGATGGGGCTCTCTGGAGAGAAGAACAAACAAACTTTAAATCAGAAAGGATGAGAGGGGCCATGGCCTGGAGAAATGGAACCCTCAGCAGAGTGTGTGTGCTGTCTGCGCGCTGCTTTGTTTGTGTGTCTGGATACGTTTGTGTCTGCTTGCAAAGCTCATTCAGCTGAGCGTGAAAAGTTTCAGTGTCTGGGTAAAGTCACGAACATAAACGAAATCTGGGCTTATGCTACGGTATAACCAAGGTTTTTCCAGGGGTGTAAAGGGGCTTATAGGTAGCTGGTGATGTCGCCTGCAGGGTTTGCTGTGCTCGCGCAACGATGCCAGAGACTCTCAAGAGTGCACAACAAGCTTTGAGAGGGAAGATAAGGCGGCTGGAATCCATTCAGAAGCCATAAGCAAAGATTAGCTTCACTAAACATTTCACCCAGCAGTTGGCGCGTATGGTGGGCACAAAACATCTCTCCCAGGGGAATTAATGGCTTTAATGTACTGAATGAAATGTATCTTTAACACAGACACTCCAGTTTGAAACATTAACGCAGCACATAAGCCCATTTGCACATTCTCCTGCATGCACATGCAGCAGATGCACCGAGGTTGGAATTTAAACTGCTGTTTCATTGTCTTTGTATTTTTTCCAAGGTGATGTGAGACTGTTTAACAAATGTTCCTCTGGAATGAACCAGGACCACTGAGTTGAAGCTATTTAATGGAAAAGGAAGTAAAAATATTGTAGCAGTAATATCACACAGACTTTGTGATGCATTTGGCCACTGGGCGAGCGGGAAGCTTCGTCTTACCTTTTCCTTGAGTTCAACTTGGCCTTCTGTCCCATTACTGTCAGGATAATGTTATAATTAGCCCGACTGAGGTCTCGGGGGGGAAATGTGAGGACAGTCGAGAGAGATTAGACGTTGTTTGTGTTGGAAGTAAAAAAGCAATTATCGTTATATAAATAATGACTCTCAGGAACACACAGCTCAGTTAAGCACACACACCTGCACAAAGACATAAGGAACCCAGAAACCGGTTAAAAACGACGGGTTCTGGCCAGTTTCCATCATCCTTTCAGACTGTCCTAATAAGGCGGGGCGTCGTGACAATAATGCATCATAAAATTCTTAAATAAACGTCTCTGCTTGGATGATGAAGCCCACTCAGGGAAGTCAAAAGAAATAATTGTTTTGTTCAACATTTCCTGCCTTTGTTGAGTTTTCCCTCCTGCACACAGTCACACAGACACGACCACACAAGGCTGAGAATTAAAGAAAAATCAGAAACTGGAATGAGCTGAAATAATTCTGCAGAAGCTGCTCGCTTTGTGTGTTTATTGACTTCAACGCTGCATCCTTTGTGACAAGAAGCCATCAACATTTTACCATGCTGCCTGCTGCAGCTTCTGCTTTTACAGCTGAACTATTTGCGTCTTTGTGTCTCTCCAGTTTCATACCAGGTGAAACAGGGTACGTGCGAGGTGGTGGCCATTCATCGCTGCTGCAATAAGAACAAGATCGAGGAGCGCTCTCAAACCGTCAAGTGTTCCTGTTTCCCGGGGCAAGTCGCTGGCACCACAAGAGCCAGACCCTCCTGTGTGGAAGGTAAATGTGTGTGTTAATGTTTGTGTGAATGGATACACTCATGCTGACTGCTTCGTACAAGGCCGTGACCATCGGCTGCAGCATGATGCACCTTTAGCATTCCTTCTTTATAAAATAGTATAAATCAGCTCCTCTGGCAGAAATGATTCGATGGCCGCCGGGTAGGTGGAGGAATCTACATCATCTGCTTCAGCTGCTAAAACATCTGGATCACTGAATTTATGCCCAAATGTCACAAAGTCCAGTTTCCATTCTGCAGATCTGACAACACAGCTTTGATTCATATTAATTTACTTTTGCTTTTCTACAACCTGCAGTCAATTCAGGCGTAATTTCTGTGTATTTTGCATCGTTTTTTTAGTTACTGTACTTTCATGCTTCTGTCGAGCCTTTTATGTGCACACAGGTAACCTTGGAGCATGACTGGATTTCAAGCGGAAGGTTTCACAGGTCCAGACTAGTATGTTTTTTTTTTTTTTTTTTTTAAATAATCGAGGCACTGACGGGGTTGCAGAGGCTAAAAATGTTTTTAATCATCTCGCTTCATTAGAGATGCTACATGAAACCTCTCGCCTTAAACAAATCACTTCAGCTGTGTTAGTAATGAGCTGTGCAGGACTTTGTGGAAGACACGGATGTCTTTCTAACAAACGCTTCATCCTGTAAAAGTAGGTAAAGACATTAAAGACTGATCACAAATCAGTCTCTTATCTTTAGATTCTTCTCCATTCTGAGTGACGCCACAAATGAAACACTGTAATCTACTGATATTAGTAGGTGGAGGTTAACTTGAAGGTGCAACGTTTCAGTATGACTTGCTCTCCGTTCTGTTTAAACAGTTCAGTGATATAAAGTGAAACTATTCTGCTTTGCTGCAGCATCGGTGAACATGTGGTTTGTTGTGTCTCTGAGAAGTTAAAGCCAGTAACTCTGGTGATGGAAGACCTGCCACCGTTGACCTGAAAGAAGAAGAAATGGATTAAACCAGACTGGAAGTTTAAAGTGCACTTATAAAGGCCTGATGTCATTTGGGACAGTTTTCCAGTAAGGCTTCTAGAGCTCATAACAGACGGGGAAGGGACACTTCAGATGTGTTTCATGGACCAGACGATACATTTGAGAGATTAAAAGGACAATTTTGATTTAAAAAAAGAAGGTTATATTATTAACAAGTTTGCCTTTTCTATCTATTTACACAAAACTTGCAATCCAGAGTCATGGAAGTGGAAAAACGCAGCGAACGGAATAAGACACCAGTTAACACATATTTTATTTACTGAAGAAGAAAATGCAGTATTAAATATTAGTGACTGCAAAAGTGTGTGAATCTCTTGCGGTCTCAGTTATCTGGAGGTGGAATATGAGCCCGCTGACAATCATACATGTTTTATTTACAGCAGAAGGATCCATCCCCGTCTTCATGACATGTTTGCAGAAACTGGATGGAATGTGCCGTAGTCTTCTCCTTGCCAGCTCACAGTTTCCTCATTTGACCTAAACGTAGCGTTACCTCCTAAAATAACACACTGTTTTAATGGAGGCACACAAACCTGCGCTGGTTAAACAGCCAGGATCCACTCTGGATGGGGTCTGAGGGTAGCAACAGAATGAACAGGATTCCTGCTAAACACCGTCCATGCATGGCTGATGGCCGATGCTTCTGACTTCAGCTGCAGAATGAAGAGACCAAAATGCTGCTGCTAAACCTGCTTCTGTTTTTATTGGAAGCAGAACGTTGACAGACAGAAAAACTGAATATCGGCATCAGACTAATGATGGAAATGTTATGTTCTGAGCCTGGATTATCGATGGAGCAATAAATCCTGAAGAAAATAAACCCATTCTGGAAAAATACGCCACTAATCTCTCAGTGAATCTGAGAAACCCGAATCTGACCGGTTGTTAAATACCACGTCTTATTCTTTTCTAATGGCCTCGTCAGTCCTGACCTGAAGATGTTGTGGAGCAGCTAAAGTGAGAAATTCTTGCACAGGAAACCAGCACCATCCCAGAGTTGAGGTTTTGTCCAGAGGCATGATCTGAACTTCCTCCAGGATCACGTTGATGACTGAGCTATGTGGGGGTGTCAAACTCCAGTCCTTGAGGACCACAACCCTGCAGAAATTAGCTGTTTCCCTGCTCCAACACACCCGAATCAAATCAAATCGATCCAATATCTTCTTGTCAACGTCTTCACAATGACTAACTATTGTCATTCAGGTGTGTTGGAGCAGGGAAACAACAGAAACATGGTGGACAGTGGTCTTTGACACCCCTGAGTTAGAGGGAACATTTAGTTGCAGCTGCAGGGCTGCAGGTCACACCAGATACCAAAAGCCACATGTTATATTGTTTTACTTCATATGTGTTGGAGTCAAATTCACTATTTCACATTTTATAATTTAATTTAAAGGAAAGGTAAAAATATATGAAAGGATTTTTAGCTCTGAAAGTTTATTTTTGCTAAAATCTATAATTTGACGTTTCTTAAGTTACCATACGCCACTGGGAAGTTGCTGATTAGTCAGATTGAAGCCAGAGACGTTAGAAGCAACATCGTTTTTTGACCGTGTAATCCTGTTTTGTTATATTGTTAAAAACTAAAAGAAAGAAGAACTGGTCTACTCGCGTTTCAAAGTTACTAGACTGACTTCAAAGTGGTGGTAAAGAAGAGAAAGAAAGTGCCCCATGCAATATGTTTTACTCATTTCAAGGCGTCTGAAGCTGCTGCGCTTACTGGAAGTCACATGCATGCTGACATACAGGAAACATGAAAAACTGCTAACATATGCATGCGTAGCCACATGTGTGTCTGCTGGTGCGTGCTGTGCATGTGTGGCTGTGGAGATGATGGACAGATGAAAGCTGGGGGTCGCTTTCATGGACCCCTGTTACACCCGTTTGTCTGCTTGGCGAGCTCCTGCCCGGCCAGAAACAAGCAGGGTCACTGACCCCTATCATCCGCAGACGCTCCGCTGAGATCAAACACACACACAGTGTCAGCCAACCTGATCGAATCATGCTGCGTTCGCCCCCTGCCAGTGGAAGATACATGGCTGTCTCGTATGCGAGTAGGGCCAGCGACTCTCTAAAGCACACGGGGTTATTCAAACTGTTAAGGTCAGGCGAGGGGGATGGAAACGGATTCTGAGCTCGCAGTCAGATGACTGGATCAGGTTTTCAGCTGTTTCCCCTCCTGCGAGCCTGTGTCGGCATCAGTAGGGATGGTGGCCACTCACTGTACTGTAAGCTGAATTATAACACTTTATACTCCCTTTTAACACAGTTTTATTCACTTTTCATAAAAGTGGCAGCACAGAAATGAATAAAAACCACAAACATGCAATCTGAGAAATTAGATCAGTTGGAGCTCATATGAAGAGACTTTATAGTGCAGCCAATTAACTAAGATATGGAGAATTAATATGACAAGCAAATGCGTTTCCTCTGCCTGACTTGCACTGCTGGTTTTTAGTCACCAGGGATCCACCAGATCCAGACCATCATGCGGCTTTTTAAAGTATCCCTGCTCCAACAAACCAAATTAAATGGATCCAACCGCCTATGAAGTTCTGCACCGTGACTGATTAATTTAAGGCTGGTGTGTTGGAGCAGGGATGCAGTGAAACCCTGCAGGAAAGGCCATTCAGAGTGAGTTGCTGTTGCTTTACATGTCCAGCAGGAGGCGCTTTTCCCACTGAAATGATTTAGTCAAAACTGCTTCATTTCTGCACTATTTTCAGCCAATAAAGCAGGAGATTTGTTTTTTAACCTTTTTGATGAGTTCCTAGATGGAACTGTTGCTTGATAATGATAAAAGCAGGCAACCATAGCAAAGATGATTGGCTTTGTAATGAAAGCCAGGAGAAATGCGGAATCACCTGAAACTTTTGCTAACCTTTAGGAATAGGTGTTGCCCTGCTTCCTCGCCATTGTTTGTTCAAATCGAAGACTCGGCAGAGCTTGTTAAAAGGAAGAAATGACACTGATTAGAAGCTAATAGATTCACAGTTTGACTGAAAGTCAGACAATGATAAATTCTTCACAATGGTTTTAATGACGTTTTCTCTAACTCACTAATCACACATCACACAAACGAGCCCTTTTTTCTTCTTCTCTCACGACTCGTGGCGTTTTTCTGATCCGATTCACATCTCACCTCCGGCTCTCACTTCCCCTGCTCAGCAGCACTTATCCTGTGAGTCACGCTTGACCTCTGAGTTCAGAGCAGCAAAAGATCTCACCCCATCAGATAGTTTCCTGCGCACACATTAATGCATGTGCATCCACACATGCTGTTCTCACATTTGGAGGCTTGAAAAGTGATGGAAAGAGACATTCCCCTTCGGTGGACGGCCTTAGTGGAAAAGCCATAGTGTAAATGGAGCTACATTATTGATGATGACTGAAAAACAAGTATATGGTTAGAGCTCCTGTAACTGGCGGCTGCATGGTGGCGTTTCTGTTCACTGCAGATATTCTGAGACGCGCCTCTTTCTCTTATGGTCTTGTTTTAGCATTATAGGGCTGACATGTGTGAGTGAAGCCTATCTGTAAAACACAGTAAAGCATACATAAAGACAAAATGTTTCACCAATTTTGTCTTCCCTTCACTGGCTCCCTGTCCGTTACAGAATTGATTTTAAGATTCTTTTATTTGTTTTTAAATGCCTGAACGGTCTGGCCCCTCGCTACCTGTCAGACCTGCTGGTGAGGTATTCCCCTACACGCTCTCTGAGGTCCACAGATCAACTTCTGCTTGTGGTTCCTAAGACGAAGCGTAAACTGAGAGGTGACCGAGCTTTTTCTGTTATTGGTCCCAAGTTGTGGAATAAGCTGCCCCTGTACATTAGACAGGCTGAATCGCTTCTTGTTTTTAAGTCTTGTCTGAAGACTCATTTTTTCTCTTTGGCGTTTGACTAATTTAAAGGGTTGTTTTACTATTAACAATGTGCTGATGCCCCATTATGATGTAAATATGTATGTTTTATTGTTTCTTCTGTACAGCACTTTGGTCAACTTTGTTGTTTTTAACGGTGCTTTATAAATAAACTGGATTGGATTGGATTGGATAAATGTTGAGAGTTTGATAGAGGTAGAACTGAAAACTGCTAACAAACAAACTGGAGTGAGTTTAAAAAGGTTAAAAAGCTCGTAGGGATGATGCTCAAGCCAATGCAAGAAACGCTGCTACGGTACAACGTGCATGGTTTCTTCTTCTTCTTCTCCCCGGGAGCTCCTTTGTACAGGCAATGATGTGTGCAGAGAGAAACTCTACCAAACAAAACACAAGTCACACCCCAAGCGATTCTGTGGGACACGAGAACATCAGTGTCCACTTCAGAGCTTCTGGTCATTTCTCCACCCAACCAGGGTGTCGTATGAAAGCAGAGACTCGGCTGGTTACAAAGACGTCGGTCTCGTTACCGTGGGACAGAAACTCTGGCAGCTCGCAGCCACAATCACACACCACGTCTTACTTTTGCTGTTTTATGGTGAAAAGTTTGATTCCAGCTCTAAAAACTCTGCTAATGTGACTCTCCATGACTCTGCCTTTGTTCGAAATGCTGCATCTGGCTAGTTTCCATGGCGATGAAGGGGGTTTACAGTGAAGTCGTCATTCTTCCTATCATATACTGTGTTACTCTTCCTTTCTTTCTGGTATGTCGATCTCCATGGTGTTTCTAAGGCGAGTGTAGGGTCTATAAAGCCATCCTTCATCATCATCATCATCATCATTGGCTGATGGCTTTCTGATATATTTATCTGCATAACGCCTCCATTAAAACACCCGTAAAACTCCTCAGGTTCAGTTTTATTGCTTCTACTTCAGCACAGATACTTTACTAATTCTCAGATGAATTTGCTTTCTTTAGTTTTTATAAAATACCAACAGATTGTTTGGATAGTTTTTACTGAAACTTTATCTATAACACACTTTAAAACAACTAAGTTCACAAAAATGCTATGATGTGCAACACAAAACTAAATACAGCACATGAATTATTTTACAAATTCAAATTACACCTGTGAAAAAAAGTCAAATAATTAAAATCAACTAAAATCTGATTAAAATGTCAAGCTGTGCTCTGCAAAGGCCACAGTGAGCAGGTGGGAGGCTTGTTTCTGTGTTAAAGCTGTAGCTCCTCTTTGAGTTTCTGACGCGTCCTGGGTACCCTGACGAGGAGCTGGCCGGTGGAGGCAGCACCATTCAACACTTAAAATCAGTGTTAAATGAGATTAAGTGTTAAAATAATTTAAAATGGATCCTGAAGCGCACGTGGCAGTTTAAAGACGAGCTGCTGTTGAGAGGAGGACCGACTCGCTCCAGAATAAAGTGCACGACGGTGATCCAGCCAGGTGGTTACAAAGCCACAGATTACCGTTTCAGACTGCTTCATTCTGACCAGCTGCCTCAGGCGAAACCTCCAAGCTTTAGTTCAGAATCCATTTTAAAACCCAGTTTTATGATTTCTGACTTACAAAATGATTTCAAATGATCCAGCCCTGCAAGAGGAACAGCAGCAGAACTGGGTCCAATCACCATCGATGCAGTTTTGGAATCATAAAAAAAGAAGAAAGTTGAGTTTCATCCAAGATTTAATGTAGTTTAATGTGTTTCAGGTGAAATTAAACAATGTGTTGATTCTGACAGACTTCTGCAATAATCCTGCATCTCTCAGCTTGCTGTTGAGACCTTGCATTGTGAAGAAAAGATCAATGCATGTGTTCCATTCCTCATAATCTTTGTTAAAGCAAATGTTATTGTGATAACTCCATTTAGGGCAGAATGTAAACATCATCCGGTGAGGAGGTACCTATGAAAACGTACTGAGCATCAAATCACTGATGCATTACGATAAAAAGCACATTTTAATTTTGCAGTGCTTATAAGCAGAGCTAAAAGGAGCAAAATGATATGATACTTTAATAACGTGGCAGAGTAAATTAACCTCTGTGCTGTTATTGTCAGACCTACGAGGAGGAGCAGCCATCCGGTAAATGTAGCAAGGTAGAAAGTCCAATATTCTCTGTAAAATATCACAGAGTCAAAGCTCAACCTTTCATGTGTGTGACGGGGAGTTGTTTCTCACAATGAGAAAGAAGAAGTTTACATCTTTCCACAGACAATGTCATTAAAGTGGGTTTTATGTGGGGGAGGGGGCAAAACAAGGGAGAGTGACCTGATGAAAACGGTGGATGAGTGGATTATGTTTGGTGTGTGACATGATGACAGAAAAACTGTGTTTTATTGCCGAGCTGCAAAATGTCGTTTGGTGTTTCAGCGACACATCTAGCAGCTGTTGTTTACTGTCGTCCGCTTCACGTCGCGCCTTTGTCGTTTTCTCAGCCTGTTCTGGCGACGAGCACACCCGCTCACCGTGTCTAATCTTTTTTCTGACAGTTTTTCCACGGCTCTTCCCACCTGGGCTTTCTCGTCATGCATACCTGGGTGTGCTGGCGCGGATGTGCTAGCTGAGGGTGCAGAGATACAGAGCGTTAGTAAATCATTGTGGAAAGAGATGGATGCTGCTCTCCAACTGCTTCTGCACTCCAGGATCATGGAGCGGAACAGTTACAAAGCCTGAGGGTATTCATACCTCGGGGTCTGTCCTTAACCTCTCCATGCACGTGTGTTTATGTTTGTGTGTGTGTTTTTGAAGGTACACTATTTTCCTTTAAATAGTAATGACCTAAAAGCAAAAGTTTAGGATTGTTCCACCTTCATCTGGCTGCAGGATTGGCTCTGAATATACCTGCACACCAAAACCATACACACCTGTACCTGAACATGACGTGGCATGCGCGTCTGTAGCTGCACACATGCATGTGTTTGTGCAGATGCACATAGACACTCACAGACTCTGACACAAAAGAAAACTTCCTGTTGCAGTGAATGCTTCCAGCTGCTTGGCTGAGCGAGTTCAGGCAGGAGCCTTTGTGAAGTATTAATGGGGAAACACTCGGAAAGGAAGACGCCTGAGTGCACATATTGTATTAGCATGCCTCGCCTCACATCAAGGCAGGCGTCTCTGGAATTCTACTATGAGATTTATAGTCAATGAATTTGTTTAGCTACATCAAGCGCTAATCTATTATTCCTTATCAAGTCCCTGGCATGACTTCAGATGAAAGGGTTAGAGGTGAGAGGAATCCCTTTGATCGGGAGACGTTTCAGTTTCATCAGAAACAGATTTTCTCCCGACATTGTTGGGTGGAAGAGCAGGTTTGCTGAGCTGATGCTGCATTTTCTGCTTCAGAAGAAAGAAACTGCAAAGTACCTTAAAACGTCTCCGTAACAGTCTGGTTGCATGTTTTGACTTTTAGTATTTCTTTAAACCTCAGACATCTTTTCATGGAGGAAACACGGATCTAAAAACACATTTAACACCTCTGAGGAAGACAGTGTTGATTGGTCACGCGTCGTGATTGAACCTTAACTTTTATATTTAGACACAGAAATCTGAGCTGAGCATCACTTCATAGCCGGCTGACAGATGCACCTGCAGTTTCAGCTTTGTCCACTTGATGTCACAAACATTACAATGACAGTGTGAGCGGCGGCACAGGGAGGAGGGCTCTGCAGCCGAGTGAGGACGACAGCTCCAAGCACACGCACACATATCTGAAAAACTGCAGTCAAAACTGCTGTAACCAGAAAGGAGTGACATTTCTCAGGTTCATACCAGACTGATGTGAAGTAATCAGTAGAAAGAGAGATGGCGCTGCAGGCGGCCTCATGACGTGAAACCTCTGTAGACCTTATTTAAAGAGCCCCAGAGACTTGGGGAGAACCTGGGGAATAGCATAGCCTCAGTCCCTTGTCTTGCCTAATCACCTGCACCCAAAGCAAAGCCCCGTCTAGTAGTTTGCCCTCGGCTCATCCTGTGCTCAAAGTTTCTGACACAACTTAAAGGGGAACCATTTCGGGTTCAGCTCCAGCTGTAATGAGCTGAGAAGAAGTGTGATGAAATGTATGCCTGAGCTGTAAACTTTTGTCATTTGCAAAAGCACCTTTCGTGAATATAAATGCAGGTTTTTAATGAGAATGATGCAATTATAGTGGATTGGCTGAGTGCTGCTTCATGTGTTATACATATTTTCCTGGTTACTTTATCTTCTTTCTATTTCAGAAAATTCTCTCATTTACACCACGACTTGTTGAGTTTCACAGCAAAATAACGAGAAAGCAGAGTGAAACACAATAAATGTCAGATCAGAGGGTTTGTATTGCAAAAACATGCTCGTTCTTTAACTTTCCCTCTTAAGTCAGTCACTGTTTCTGTGTGAGGAAGGAACTCAAAGCGAGGAATAGCTCTTGTGATCAATTGCAGCAGTAAACCACAAGATGCATATTTAAGGAGTGATGAAGCTCTTGTGTTGCTTCAGAAAGTCAAGCTGGAGCCAGCAGATGGTTAGTTTATCCGTTTGCATGACAACAGTCGGGGAGTAGCTTGGCCTGCTCTGTCTGAGGGTACCATTATCAGTTTCCAGCCTGCTAAAACTCACTCATTAGCTTTCTATGGTAAATCTAGTTTGGTTTGTGGAAAAAAGACAGAAAATAGTGCATGCTGTGGTTTTATGAGGGGCTTTGTGTTCATCAGGCTTCATTCAGCACTGTGGGAGTCAAGCAGACTCCATGTTAGTGAGGAAGACTGTTAAAACCTTCCATAACATGATTACGTGTTGTTAGTTCAGTCTGACCTTCAGACACACAAAGCAAAGCCTCAGAGTAGCGTTTTGGGCAGAATGTCAGAACCTCTTTCACACTTCTTCTGTTTCAAACCTCTAGGTAACAAAACAAAGCAGCTAATTTATCCCAATCATTAGTTTATTTGCTCATGGAGAAAGGAAACTTCATACTTTTATTGCAAAGGGTTCATTTTTTAGCTGTTTGTTTATGTTTAAAGCTGCTTAGTTATCATCCACGTTGCTATGGTTACTCTGATTATTACCGCAACCTGCCACTGTTATTAATAAGTGGTCCCTGATCTCAGAATTAGCCCTTTACAACGGTCATCTTTCTGTCTTTGACCTGAGACGAAACGTCTCCCATTGCTGTCCAATGTCTAAAATATCTATGAAATCACCGGGCCGTGTCCTACCCTGCATAAATACTTAATGGTCAGCACTCATAAAGCTTCTTTTTAACCTTCTACAAGCACTTTACCAGTGTTGGTCACTCACACAGGCTACAGCTCCTACTTTATGTTTTTTGTAAAGCTGACACTGATGAGGGACGCTACAACACACGGACACGTTGCTGACTGAACCTCCCCTCGGAGGGCCGCTCTACCCGCCGGGATGTGGTGACCCCAGCAGCACCAGATGAGGTGAAGAAAATGAACGCTTACCTCATGTCGTCCTCAGTGAGGCCTTTTTCTTTCCCACCTTCTTCTCAGAGAATGGAAGGGTCTTCATTAGGGCTCACACAGCGTTCACAAGGCTTCACAACGCAGCATCGTGATCGCTGTAACTGCACCGTTGACCTGTTGATGCTGGTCTATCTGGCATCTGGGTTACGTATGACATCATAAACCAAGTGCCAGCCTGTCCATTGTCTGACTTGATGGTCCTTATGAGTCACGCCTGCCCCGCCCTTGTGGTAATAAAGCATGAGATAAGGAGCAGGGAACACTAACTCCATCATAGCACTCAAAGGCCATGCCTATTAGCTCTATATAACACTCTGGCAGTGCAAGGCGCTGTTGTCTGCACCGTAATGGCCACATTAACGAGCATTACACAGCCATTGGTTTTTGGGAGCACTTACTGCCATTAAGCTCATGCATCATAACAGTGTGTTCAACATTATGCTTCATGATAGCTGTGAGAGTTGGGTCTTATTTTTTTCTAGTCATATTGGAGCTAGCTTCCTTTTCCTGCCTGTTTCCAATCTGCCGAAATGATTTTTTTATCAGCTTCTTTTCACTCCTGCGCTAAGTAATAGTCATCCTCAAATGGCCTTTTTCCTCTCCACCCTTCTCGCCGGCTCCCCCGGTCCCCCTCACAGCTCATTTCTGCACTACAAAGATGTTTTACTTCTGAAAACCTTTTATTTAGCTTTGTCTTCCCGCCTTCTCTCATGCTCTCTTTTAGTCAGAGTATCCTTAATACATGATGCTTGAGAGGATTTCACCATGTTTCTCTGCACGAGAGCCCATTTTCCCCACACTAGCAGCTTTTCTACCTCCTTTTGCTGCAAACAATAGTCACCAGAGATCCAAATTTCTTTCTGAGCATCATCAGTGCCGCAGGTTAATAAAGTTGAAGAAATTGGTGTGCTCTTTTATCCCTCTCTGGAGCCCCCATTGAGACAGCAGGTTGGATAGACGATGAGCTTGGAGAGAAAGAATAGAGTTATTCTCAGCTTGTCAAGCTGCCTCTCGTCTAGACAGTGAATCAGATAATCTGGGAGATTTGAATGTCACTTGGGAAGACGTGGAAAATCTTTGGCTTTTTAACTGAATATTAACCATACAGGATGCTCTTGCATGCAGCGGAAACCATTTTTAAAATATATCAAATGAAAACCACAAGAAAACATTTAAATTCAACACAAAATTTTAAGATTGACAAGAGAGGCTGTGACACTGATGTTTCCAGCTGAAATGAGGTTATTCTGTTCCCCTGAGCAAACAGGGCCTTCCCCAATGTTCACACTGCTGCCAAACACAAGTACGTAGACAAAAAAAACCCTGCAACATCAAAACATCGATGCATCAAGCTTTGCTCATTAGATTAACGAAAGCCCATCCTCCCTGCAGATAAAGAACCTGCTGGAAATAAAAGCGGGCTGTAAATAAGGGTGAGGTAGGCTACAACATGCCAGCATTTAATGGTGGAATGAGGAAACGTTGCTGATTTGTGACAGAAATAGAGAAGCAGAGCAGAGGATGACAGCAAAGTGCAGGAAACCTGGAAACATCTGAACTTTTTCCACCCTGCCCAAGGAGAGCAGGAGCAGCGCGTCCTGAGTGCTGCAGCCTTCCTGCTGCAGCCTTCCTGCTCGCTCACCTCAGCCTGAAACGCTGAAAGACGAAAAGAGCCAAACTGTCCTGACTTCAGAAAAAGCTGCGTGATGTCAGGTCGCTCTGGGACAACATGGTCGTCGCGTTTCGCTCACATGTGGATCTCAACAGCAAAAGGCGGCGTTGCTAACAGGATCCTCTGAGCGTTTTCCCAGATTTTCTTTTTTATTTTGCTCCAAATTTTAGGCTGAACTGATTTTACCTAAAAAAAAAAACCCCAAAACAATACTTAATATAAATAAAAGATGAAAACTTCATGTTTGGTTGTAGTTTTTACAGTTTGACTACAGAAAATCATCACTCAGATTTTCATTATTCCCGTGTTTTTATTTAGTATCTAACAAAAAAAGTTTTTCTAACCTTTGTGTGACCTCTGGCAAGCTTGTGAAAAAACCATTCTTCTGTTTAGCCTGAATGTAATGAACTCAGACTATTCGGTTGCATTTCTTCATCATCTGTTTTCTTTCCTCTGTTGTGTGACAGGAATTATTATCATTTCTTCCTCCTTGTCTCAATGTGCTGAATTTACTGGACACAAATCGCATGTCTGATAATAAGCAGTTATTGCCTTTGTGTTATAGGAAGTGACACATAATATGTTCGGACGCCCTCGCTGTCCACCACACATCTGCACAAACACGAACATGCAGCCTTTTCTACGAGGGACTACGTCCACATTTAATGATTGGAAAAAGAAGAAACAGAATAATAAGTTCACATCTTGTATTTATATTTATAATCCCAGAGAAATGGAAGTTTCCTCAGAACCTCAGTGTTAGCCAGAGGTGGTGCTGTCCATGGTGCTGATCCGGCTGTACCGGTCCTGTAACGCTCACATCTCTCATGTTCACAGTCTGAATGAAACGTAATGAAAATGAAAAATTATCCTGAATTATGACGTCTTGTTTTCTGAATTAATCAGGCACTGATGGTGCGACGATGCTACTCCGTAGTTTTGCTTTGGTTTGCTGGTACGTTGCTGAAAAACTGACTGCTGATTTGCTGTTTTACTGTGATGCAATAAAATACTTTCTGTTGATGCGTTTTTAATTAAAGTTCTTCATTCTTCCTCACATCTTCTCCCCTCATCCAGCGTCCATCGTAGCCCAGAAGTGGTGGTGCCAAATGCAGCCGTGTATGGATGGAGAGGAGTGCAAGGTCCTGCCTGACCTGACCGGCTGGTCCTGCAGTACTGGCAACAAAGTCAAAACCACCAAGGTGAGAAGGAGACCAGCCTGGGTCTGACTGGGTGTTTATTCTAAGATCTGTTTTGTGAAACGTTTCTTTTTGTTGTTATGTGCATCTTGTCGTTTGCAGTGATGGAAATCTTTAACTTTTTTTATTTGTGAGCAACAACAAATCATGTAGTAATACAAGGTTCACACCAGAACGTTTCATCAGCAACGTGCATCAGCGAGTCTCCCACCCCGATCCAGACAGTGTTGACCTTATTACTGAAGTTCTGTTTTTCTTTCTTTTCTCAGAAACCTTATGGCTTCATTAAAACTTAACTTTCAACTGAATGACTCCTGTAAGACCTGAAGCAGCTGTCTATGAAAACTGTCAGTTGGATTTCGCAAGCAAATTAGAGACAATCTGGTAAATAAATGCTTGGATCTTGAAAATGCCAACAAAACAGTTTAATTTAGTCATCAGCATCTGCTGGTCCAAAGAAAATTAGTTGTAAATCAACAAGCAAACCTCTTGCTTAACTTTTTTGTGCCTTTGTATGCACTGTACCTCCAACAACCACTGCATGAGGCCAAGTGATCTGACACTATTCAAGTGACATAAATGGATTTAAATGATGGTCCTTCATGGCCCCTTTGGAAGCTGTCCAAGTGTGAAAGTTAATTTGCAGGACTGACGACTTGGGCGCCTGTATGTACACACCGGTGTGTGTGTGTGTCATGAGCTGCAGCAGGTGCCATTTATTCACAGGTGAAATATAAAAAGAGAAACAGTTGGAGGGAAAGAGGCGCAGGCGCCGTAGGAGTAATTGCTCGAGAGATGGCACAACAGCCCAACATCTGTCGTATTCATTAGAATGCATTATGGTTGGGGCCTTCCACAGAGGCTGTACAATTAAGAGTCATAATTAAATTGTTGAGTGGGGTAGAGTGAGAAGCAGAAGCACTGCTGGGCTCAGTCACAGGCAGTGGAATTAATGACCCTGAGACTAACACCAACTCTGGGAGTGATAGCTACAATTATCCTCATTCTGTTGCATGTTACCATCTCTGCTCTTTCCCCCCTTTTTGCCCTTGTTTTGTCCCCCCCACCCCACCCCTACAAGCTGATCAGCTGACTGCATCAGTGGATGTTAATTGTGCATTTGCAAGGTGCTTTGGAGCCAGGGTGCCGTTACTTGGAGACTTGGTGGCAGATGTCACTGAGAATAGTTGCATTGAGACATTGATTCCCTGGCAACTGCTCACACGGCTGCACTGTCGCTTTCTTCTTTTGCCTGCATCTCTCTTTCTTCCCATGACCTCCTTTCACCACCTCAGCATCTTATTCACTGTGATGATCTGTATCTGTCCATCTTTCTTTCACTCCCACACAGCGTAGGTGGGATGCAGAGCGATAGAGAGACGCCTGACCGAGGCGCTGCTTAACGAGGAGGAGCAACAACACCACACAGATTAGACGCTGTCGTTAAACTTAAACAGCACTGGGGTGGACAACTGGAGCTTTTAATTCATGCACATATCAGTGCATAATAAATGCAGAAATAATTAGCTTTAGTGATGGAAAACAAGTCCTCTACGTCTCTTCAGCTTCCTGCCAAGGTGTGAAGAAACCTTTCCAGCTTCAGAACACGTGAGCTCGGCTGCAGGTCCCTGCAATCAGCCTGCTAGCTACCCTGCAAACAAGCAGAGAGAAAAACACACAGCAGAGATACTGAGAAAATGGTTTGATTTGAAATGTTTTCCTCTGACCCCTCATTGGCTCTTTCAGATGGAAACATTTATCCAGCGAGTGGGAAGTGGGATGCAGAGTCACTTAATGTAATTACACGTCTCTGTGACACTGATTCTCTGCTCTTATCTCTTTTATTGTTTTCTTTTTTAGGTTACACGATAGCAAGACAGCCACAGAGCCACGAGGAAACCGGAAATTCTCCATGCAGAGAAAAGACTGCTGTCAGGATGCCCATCACTAACCAATGGGATTGAGTGTTTTCATCACAAACTTTTGGCCCTTTGGAGCCGCACATGCAGCATATTTACTGTACTTGTCAAGACTAACGGACTACAGTCAGGGTACACATGGACAACTAAGGATCTCTTTTCTAATAACGGACAGTGTGAGACGAAAGACACTGTGTTATCCCAAACACCAACGATGCATTTTAAAGTTCTCATTACAGCCAAGCATTTGAGATGAGCGTGAGATGTGAAGCATAAGTTGGACTTTGTCTGAACACGGCGCAGAGCCTTTTCTGTACGTAGAGGGTAAAATGTTGGAAAGAGACAATTTGGGGACAATGAGACAGATAGTAACTAGCAAATAGCAAATTAGCTTCAAATTGCTCTTGTGGGTCAAGTCGCAACCATGAAGACTGTTCTGCAGGAGTCATTTCGCAGTTCTAATTAGGAGCTGCAGTAGGATCATCACAGCATATTAAAAATTCATGTAAGATATTTGCACTAGTCAAAACCATTTGGGAATGTTTTGTTTTCCTAGATAGCCCCCCTCCCCCCTATTTTTTTTTTTTTTCCTGTGGACGTCATATAAAACTGAAAGACTTGGAGGTTGTGTAGATAAATATGTATATGATACCACACTAATTCTGAGTAGTTATTTGCTGGACTCGCGTACATTCAAGCTTTGAACAACATGACTGATGAAATATGATTCATCCGTCTCAGTTATGCCCGCAGACATTTACCAGCTCAGCCTTCACACTTCTATACCTTTGGTCTGTTTTTTCTGCAGCATCTTTTGTGTTTAGGTTTAAAGGAGCTCCATAAATGTTCAAACAAGGACGGCTTGTCTTCATCTGATTTCAGTTCATTAGAATTATTTTATTCTCTTTCTCTCACAATATTTAACTTTTTTTGTTTGAAGGGATTCTTGCTTTTTCTATTCACAGATTTATGTTTTTGTGCTCACATCTGCTATTGATCGTATCCACACTTCTACGTAATCAATGCCTCAGTGAGGTAAACTGAAATAATTGCTGCAGATAATGCCAGCTTTACAAAAATGTTCTTTTTTCTTCTTCAGAGCTTGATTACTGCCCTCAGCTCAAAAGTGTTGTATCCCAAATAAGCACCTCTATGTCAGGCTGTCTCTCCTTCATCCTCCTCTCTTCTTTTGTAGCAGAGCGACTAAAGACGCTTTACAAAAGCTCTGCCGCACGCGGCTCACCTCAGCTTGAAGCTGTTTTCTCAGCTGTTTTCCAAATGAAGTTTTCTCTCATGGACACGTAGCAGCATCTTCTCCAAACGGTATCATTCTGCTTTTCTAATGTCTGGATGTGTTGGGTCAGTGTGCCGACGGGTCTCCACAGCCCCCACCTTGACAGAGTGCCTCTGCTTTCAGACATGCTGCCTTGTGAGCTATGATAAATCTTTAGGAGCTGAGCCGCTGACTCTCCAGCTCTAGTGCTGAGCTCTGAGCCGGAGGGAGCTTGGGGACAGTCGGGCTACCAGTGGCAGGCAGCTCCATTCTCTCATTACTGAGAGGCCTGGATAGCGCCGGTTTCTCTCGGGACCACTGACATGGAATATTTTTAGGCTTACGGTGCAGCACTGCAGTTAGGCCAGTCACACCACACTGCCCTCTTTCCATGAGCAGTGTCTGCAACAATAGTCCACTTAGACTGGGAATGTGATGACATTCTGCAGCAGCATGCACACACCAGCAGAAGCAGCAAATCCACACAAACTTGTTTTTATCTTCGCTTTCACCAGCCTCTCTCCCACACACACCTACACACACGTGGATGTGGGAGAACTGGAATCAGCGGAATAAATGACATGCTTTAATTTAACCCAACATGTAAAACGTTTTCTGAGCAGCATCAAAGCAAATGAGGGATCTGCTTCCTTTATTCCCCTCCTTCCTCCTTTCCCCCCCCAGGGATGTTCTGTGGATGAGCCTGGCGCCTTGCTCACTCCATCCTACATGGCACTCTGCAGTAGAATCAATATTTGAGGACTATTTGCACTGCGCTGCTCCCTGGTGGCTGGGGTTTGGCGATGCCGCTCCATCCAGTTTCAACCTTGTTTAAAAAGACAGAAGTCAGGGAGAGTTTCACACTTCTTCTCAGGTCACCAATATTTAACAAGAAAATCTGTAGTGTGCACTGTAAATACATCTACTGTTGCTATGCTGGCTGGCTGGTTTCTCGGAGAAAATCATATTTCCACATTCACCTTTAATGAGATGTTCCATGGTAGGCACAGACACAGTGCGTGTCCAGAGGTTTCTACAGTACTCTGCTTCGTCTGTGGATAAAAATGACTTAAAAAGCCTAAAATATGCTCAAATACAGGTTCATAATTTAATTTATCTGTCGTTATGGTGATTGGACTGGAGACTCCAGAAGCAAATTGTAACATACACCATCACAAGCAGTTCTACTGGTACTGAAGTCACTGGTGTCTTCATTACATCACTGCAGACTGCTGATGAAACAAAACACACTGCAGAACAGGACGAACACTCAAAGTCCTATTGGTAAAAGTAAATAATAAAAATGTAGAAATGTATTAATCTCATAAACCCTTTTTTTAAATTCCAAATAAAACATAGACATCATATGAGATGCTCATTTTGACTTTTGATTGCAGCAACACATCCATAAACATCCAGGTTGATATTTAGCATTGTTAGCATCTCTTCTTTTAGAAGCAGCCAGTGCAGGTCTGGGGAGCCAGGAGACCAGACCAGATGCTGGAGTTTTTAGGACAGGAATGTTGTCCTGTTCTGGTTTCACGCAGGATTCTAGCTGCTGGTGGTGCATTTTACTGGTTACAGCTCCAGCTGGATTCCTACGGTGAAGCCATGCTGTTGTGATGGATGCACCATGTGCTTTGGCATTGTTTTGCTGAAATCTGCAAGGTGTTCCCTGACAGAGACGTCATCTGGATGGGAGCAGGTGTTGCTATGAAACCAGTAGATACCTTTAAGCGCTGATGATGCAGATGTGGAAGCTGCCCTCATCAGAGATACAAGAAGTGTGTTTGTGTTGTGTCTGCTGACAGGCAGCCAGACGGCCTCTTTAGTCTTTATGTCACATCTTAATTCATCTGATCACAGAGAAGTTTTCCTCTTCACTGTTTAGAGGAGCTTTGGCTCAGAGGAGACAGAAGGCTTCTGGATTATGTTCACATTTGGCCTTTTTGCATGATAGAGCTTTAACCTGCATTTGTGGATTTTAAACTAAACTGTGCCGACAGACGGTGGAAGTTTCCCTGAGCCCATGCCGTGATTTCCTGGAGAGACTCATGCCTGTTTTTAATGCAGTGCTACTTGAGGGGCTCTCATGTGCAAAGCCTGGCACGCTTTAAGTACGGTGGGGAAGTTCTTCATCTGCATCCAGTCGCTCCTCATCAAGTCACTCAGCAGTGCTTGCAGTCACTTATCTCCTCTGGCTTCTATAAACCTTGAAAGCAGCTCAACATCCGGACGCACTTGTTAATTTTCTTTGAGGGTGCAATGCTCCAAGAGTTAGTCAAACTTTCTCTTGGACATATATTGGTCAACTTCACCTCCCTGTGAGGCATCTGACAGCTCACACTCAGTCCTGCAGTGCGGTTCTGACTTCCCCAGTCAGTAAGCTCGGCAAAGCGTCTCAAAAACATCAGTGTTTATCAGAACTTGAAGCCTGCGATGCAATGCCATTCCTTGATGTTGTCCCGTGGGCGGTTGTGGTTACAAGATGTAACTCCAGCTCTGTGAGAGTGTGTGAGCCTGCAGAGACAGGACTTGATTGAAGTCAGCAAACTAGCCATGAGGTTGGTGATATGCAGGATAAATTTTCAATTCAATTCAATTCAACTTTATTTATATAGCGTCAAATCACGGCAATGCCATCTCAAGACGCTTTACAGACAGAGGGGAAAACATAATGAAGGCCAATTCATAACAGCCTATATAAGGAAACCAACAGATTGAGTTGAGTCCAACTCAATCTCCCATCCTGAACAAGCACACTGGCGACAGTGGGAAGGAAAAAACTCCCTTTTAACAGGAAGGAAACCTCCGGCAGAACCCGGCTCAGGACAGGCAGCCATCTGCCTCTGCTGTGTGGGGGGAAGAGGACAGAAAGACAACAGACAACAGGAACAGGAATTGGATTCATAATCCACGTTTACATGCAGACTTTATTCATTTATTCTGATTAAAGACCTCAGGTCAGCTGTTTACGTGAGACGTTCCGATCATGTGATGCTACGTTTAATCAGAACCAGCATGTGCAGACAGAACCCAGCCTGATAACGCTTCGTTTCACTGTTTACATGACAAAACTTTGCTTTTAATCATTCTGGCAAACATAAAACAGAATGAAACTCCATTCGGTTTCTGCCAGTTCATTCTGATTTAGGTCTTCATATGGAGAATTTGTATTCAGTTTAGGTTTATAAACCAGTTCTGTTCAGAATATTAACCCCTATGTAAACCCAGCTAGAGAACTTGTGGTGTACTTAAATAACAAAGCGATGCACACGTTTACCCACTTTATCTGTATCACCCAGGGAAAGGACAGCATAACAACAACCAGTCACTTCTTTTTGGGTCTCTGGGAACATCCACGATAGGCCCAATAACTGAGTATACGGCAAGTCAGTAAGGTTAACTAGAACACAGATGGCTGCTGTATAAATACACCACAGAGCTGTTTAGTAAAAGGAGCCTGGACATCAAACTAGGCATCAGTCAGCTCCGTAATTCAACCTTTGTGAGAGAGAAGAACTCCCTTTGCTGTGGACTTTGTAATTTGCTAACTCTTCACATACACAAAAAGCTTTCTAGCAGGAACATAAAAGCTTAAAAGCACGTTATGACCTCTTTAAACCCTGCATGCTAAACCCTTTTCAGCTAGCTTTAAGTAATTATGAAAATATTACATCAATGTGGTTACAGAAGATTATGAAGTGTGGAAAAAAAGGAGAAATTTTACTTTTAAGCAGCCTGAGATGTGTGTGTGTGTGTGTGTGTGTGTGTGTGTGTGTGTGTGTGTGTGTGTGTCAGTGAGGGCTAACCTCAAACAGCCATCAAGACTAAATGCTTTCATCTGTACTTGTTAGCAACTGGTGGGACCCTGCAGGGCAGGAGTCACAGAGGCAAACAAACTGCATGGAGGAAACAAGCCAACATCATACTAATGAGAGGACAAGCAGTCTGAGTGAGAGTGGAAAGCAGGAGGATGACTTGCTACCAAGATGAAACACTGATGAAGAGGTATAGCTATTGTGTTTGAAAGAAGAGGGTGCGTGAGGAGTATTTTAAGTGTGTCTTTGTTTATGTACCGAGCATGGGTGGCTCCCTGGAGGACACCTGCTTCTTCAGCTCAAACGCCTCCAATAATCCATTATCACGTTTGTTGGAAATTGGCACAATCAGTATTCACAGAGGCAGAAATAAAGGGATGGAACTGTTGTCTTGGTTTATGCATCATCTTTTGTCAAGCCTAATTTGTTGCAGCCTCTAGCCATAGTCAGGAAGTCTGAGTTTAGGATTCCTGTTCTGTGAAAATAGTCATCTTCATATGAAGCAAGTCTGTCAGATGTGGAGAGACGTGCGACAGCTCGAGTCAGCTGAGGAGGTTTTGCCCTGAAAGAGGAAGAAGGCTCCAACTCTGAAACTGACAGTGATTTCATCCAAGTCAGGGACAGATGAGCTGATGAAGACGATCTGATTGGTGTTATCTGCGCTGGATGGAAGCCGCTCAACTTGTCACTGTCAGTGTCATTCACTTCAGAGGCAACAAATAAATCAAGCCAAGACCTTTATATCAATACATCTAGGAACTATTGTCCCAAAAGCCATGAGGAGTATCTGCTCGTTTGGGATCAAACCTCCCAGAAACCTTTCAAAATATATTTGCACCACAACTTCTTTAAATATATCTCATAAGTTCACATGAGACCATCTCTTTTTTTATTCATGCTGCAGCACTTTAGAATAGAGAGCTACACGGTCACGTGGCCTTCTTGTCTCCCACAGCTGGTTAGCTGTTAGCTGATAGTGTGGAGGGATTAATTACATTAGGCCCAGTCTCTTAGCCAGCATAAAAATGTGACAAAAACACCCCAAAACAGCCTATTAAAATTCAATGAAACCAAGAAAAGAAAAAGACAAACAATCAAAAGTGTCTTTAATATTCATTTTGCGGCAGGCCTGCAACGGCCTGATATTGACGGTGGAATGAACGAGGGATTCATTAACATCTCCTCCCTTGCTGCTTCCCCTCGCTGAACCGCTCCTTGCTGCATCGTCAAACTCACTTATCTCTCTGAAGCAATTAGCCACTTGAGGCTCCATTGACCTGAGCCTTTGTTAGACTAAGGGGTTACATTAGCATGGCCGTAGCCTGGCAGTCTTGGCAATGCACATGTCGCTGCCAATGTGAGCCGCACTGATAAAGAAGGTCCCTGCAGTGTGTATGTGTGTTTGAGAAGATTCAGTAATAATATTATCTCTATATTAACTGGTCACTACCATCAGGACTCTGGCACTGAACACCTGCACTCTCTTTTAAATGCGCCTTAAGGAAGGCGTTTGACTTCCCTGCAAGAGCAGTGCATATCTGTGAGCACATTTATGCCTTTATGCTGCGAGACATGCACATACACACAAATCGGGAACTGAATGAATAGCATTGTGAAAATGTGCAAAACAGCTATCAGACTCCAGGAACAGCAATATACGTTCTCATACACAATATCTCCATTGTGTTATGTGTATGAGATGCATACTAGCTCCCAAAGTGACACATTTAATTTTGCCTACTGACGATTTAAGATATACACACACACACACATGCACATGACAATATGATGAGTTACAGTGCTTACAGGGGGAAAAAAAAGAACAAAAAACACTGCAGGCTGTCTTGGCTGAGCTTGTAAATATGAAGCCCGTAGTGACATGCATGGCCTCTGACACGTCGCTGTTGAATGGGATACAGTAACAATGCTATTTCAAGCCCATTTCTAATTTGTGGAAATAGCATTTCACGTACTGTGTGACACCATATCACTGCCAACATATAGCAGACTCCCTGACAACAGAGAGAGAGTCCATATTATCAAACATAAATATGAATTTAACAGTCAGATAAACAGCAGCCGTTTATGCTAAGTAGATAAATAGCCCACCAGTAAGTGTAATAGTGTTTACACGAACAACAAGATCAGCTAAATACGCATGCATTATTCATAATTAATTGTCCAAATGCACTAGTCCTTCCATATTTACCAAATTAATGGTTTGTTTTCCTGAGAAATGTCTGCTGTGCGGTACGGTGGGGGGAGAAATGGTATCCTCATAAATTTCTCTGGCAGGTTGGGTATGGAGAGAGTGATGAGACAGAACAAGGGAGGATCAAACACACAGAAACCATTAGTTCCGCACTTTCCGAGTCCTGCTGCTGATTTTCACAACTTAAAAACCATTACATGCAGAAGTCTCTGTGCTGCTCTGCTTCTAATATAATCCAGTCACTCATCACTTCTGTCTTTTCTGCTTGCTAAAGGCGGTGACCCACAAGCATTTCTAAGTTCACTTTTTCTTTTGCAAAGCTGGAATGAAGGAAAAAAAACTAGTTTTGTGTTCCAGTTTAAAGCTGACCTTTAGATTCAGCTGAAGCCAACACTGGGCTCATGCTGGTATCATCGTTACTGTCGGCTTTTTGAGAGTGAGACTTAATGCAAAGCACAAGCGTCACTGTTCAGAGCGACATCTGATATGGATCAGAAAACAGAGTAGAAGTAAGTCTGACATTTATAACCAACTAAATAAAATTGTGAATATAATTACTGTATCGAGAAGTTTCTGAGCTAGCTTGAACATGCTTAACATTTCATTTCCAAGCCTTTGACATGAAATGTGCTTTATAAATAAACTTGCCTTCAGAGTGTCAGAGGTGACTGTGGTGTAAATAGGAGTAAAAAAAAGAAGAAATTAACAAAAGTGTACTTGCCAATTTAAATTTTTTCGTGTTATGTGACCTTTAAAGTAACACTACATGTGTTTCTGATTTGTTTTGATGACTTTCACTGTGCATGCTGCAGGAGCTGTGCTTGTTAAGGGGAAGTGAGCATGGCAGGAACCTCGCAGAAACGTAAAGGATAATAAAGTTCAAAAGCAGTTTCATAAACAGTAATATAGGTTGTGACCCGTGAAGTCAGTGGTAGCGATGCAGAGTGGCTGATGTCCTCGAAAGCGCAAATGGTCTGGGTCGTTGAATCCTGCGTCGTATCAACAAGAAAACAGTCTGAGGTAAGCTGAGCAGAGAGAAGGAAAAAGAGAAGACAGAAATACTCAGAGATTTTCTGGTAGCCCTGCAGGTCCGCTGGGAAACAGCCCAATAAGGAATAGACCAAGTCTTATATAGAGGAGACACTTAAGACCAGGTGCATCCATCCAACAATCAGCCAAATGCAGGAGATGGGGGCCAGATCCTAACCGCTGTTTCCCTGCAGAATCCTGAGGTTGAGAAGACGCACAAAATAAGTTTTTTTCCAGCTCGGAGCGTCACATGACCAATAAACTTTACTTTAAACTACTGAGTCAAACACCAGCAGATGGATATCAGCACCGGTTCGAAGGTGCATCTTTCAGCTAAGAAACACATGACATTAGAAAAAAAAGCAAGTAAAAGAAAGGGAAAAAAAGGACAGAGAAAGAGGTACGTTTCAAAACTGGATGAACTTTTTCTGAATAGAAAGAGCTCAGAGAAGAGATGGGATGAAAAAACTTCAAATCAAACCAAACTTTATTTATAAAGTCCCTCTCTGCATCCGTTTCTGAGAGAGATGCAGAATTAGCTGCCATCGGGGGCTGAGTTGAGTTTAAGGCTGTGAGAATGTATCCTACTGTTCCTCACTGGTCCCTGATCTTTAGTCCCCATGCCTAGTACTAGTACTACTAACTAGTACTAGTAGTCTTTCGTTTGCTGTTCTGCATTTCAGTAGCTTCATGAAATTATTTATGTATCATTCATACATTTTGCTTTGCCTCATTGTATTAGGTTATGTGATGTAATATGTGGCAGGAAAAAGAAGACGATAGATTTGCACAGAAACTCTTCATGAAAAATGATTTTCAGAAAAAATCAGATGATGTGAAATCAACATATACAAGCTATCAGATCTCCACTGTAATGAGTCAACCTATTTATTATGAATGCAGGTATTTAAAAGTCATATTAAATGTCCACCAGGCTACCCTCTGCTATCCAGAGCCGACTGACATTCAAACATTTACAGAACCTCACAAGCGCACATCTGCTGGGACTGGCAGGCAGATGCTGTGCCCTCAGCCAGACCTCAGTCCAGACGACAAGCAGTGTGGCTGCAGCCTTTCAATGCGCTCACCCCTGTCAGCTCAGGGCTTTCTGCCTCTGTGCCAGCCTGACAGATGTATCATCAGCACAGATGTGAGTGGTGGGGCTTAGCAGAATAAAGGTAAATCGGCGTGTAATCAACGTGTGTGGCTGGGAGGTGATGGGGGCTCAGCGGGCACACAAACATTTACAATTGGCCGGGCAGTCCTTGTAAACAGGAGTGGTTGTACAAAAGAGGCAGGCTGAATAATTGATGGGATGTAAGAGGATCTGGCTTTAGGGGATTTTTGGAGCATTGATTCTCGCTGAGAGGGAGTGAGCGGTGTGAGACAGTGAAAGGCTTTGCTTGTGCCAACCTTTATTCATGCTTCTCCTTCTTTTCACTCTTACCTGGATGAGCTCTGCCGATTCTGTAGTTGCCAGGTATAGTTGTCCCTGTTTGCCTCATTTCCTTTTTCCGGGGGGGTAGGGGGGGAGATTTTCTATGTGAAACGGTGGATAAACTACCATGCCAAGGCCTGACAATAGCATAGCTAGAAAAAAAAAAAAAAAGAGCAGATGGCTGCAGAGAGCAAGAGAGAAAAGGAAAGACAGAAATAGAAAAAAAGAAATGACAGAATTACAAAGATGATTTACAAAAAGAAATGAAGGAAATAAAACAAACAAGAAGAGGATGGAGAGATGAGAGCGCAAACGTAATAGACTCGGTAAAAGGGTGGAGAGAGCAACACAGTCATTACAAAACATTTCATTCCATCTGCCTCTGGCGCAAAATGCCAGAAAACAACTGATATAAGTATTATGTTTCCCCATTCTACCTGGATGAAAGTCATTACAAACTTATGCACACACTCACCCACCCACACACACACGCAAAACATACATACATGCTGTGGTACTTCTTTCATCTTTCCAGCCGCAGGGCTCTTAGAACAAGCTGATATAAATAAATTCACCAGTTTGGTTTCCAAGCCTGCGCGCGCACACACACACACACACACACACACACACAGAGAAACAATCACACACAGTTTTCACACACACTTCACATTCTCATCATGTCCACATACAGAGAAGCAGGCTTATCTGCGGCGGTTTTGCTTGTTCTGTACTTTCCAGAAGTTGCAAAAAATGTCTTTAAATCTCAGTCTGGTCTCATCAAAAAGAATCATATCAAGATGTGTCTTTTCACCGCGCTGGCCACAGGTAAAAACACTCCTGCCACGTTAAAGTGAGCAATGCATTATTTTAACAGATTCATGTCTCCAGAAGCGCGACTGTATGTTGCCTGTTTTGATCTGAAAACATCACACAGGTTTCAGTGCGTTGCAGCACACACACCATCAGGAAAAAAAAGAAAACTCACATTCTTCTCTGTCCTCAAGTGGCTGCAGTTGCTGTGGTAATTCAAAGTCTGGGTCTTTCCTTACTGTATCACTTTGCAATTAGCTATGATGGCTATGCTAATGCATTCCCTCCTCTTGGCATCTCTCTCTGGTTTCTCACAGAGCTCATATGTCTGGGGAAAGGGAATAGACTTATTTGGACTTTGTTTTGCTCCAGGATTCGCTTCATCTTTACTTCAAATCAGACCCATTTTGTGCATGGACTCTCTGTGAATAGTGGGTGGCTTTTCCCAGACAAGAGACATGTGTTTGTTTGGCATTGAGTGGGTGGGTTACATCATCTAGCTGTCCGCCTCATGGCCATGCGCTCCTTTGTGCCGACACAAAGACGACGCGCTAAGACCATCATCAGTGGAAATTAGCTCAGTAGCAGTGAAAGCGCTCGCTTCTCACAATAGCCAGTGGCCATGCTAAATCATTAGCCTGTCACATCGTTGGGGTTGAGTCCAATTATTCTCTCAATCCGCCTCCAAACCAAATTGCATTATTGCAATTATATCCATAGCATGACATATTGTCACACTGAGGGTGTATGAGATGGGGGAAAAGGGAGCAGGCCAGAAAAAATGAAGGAGATGAAGGGGAGAAATTATTGGTGGCATCATCAAGCAGTGCTGAATGTCTCCGTCTTTGCTCTGCAACTCTTAAAAAGGGCATATTGATTATGTTTTCAGTTGTAATGAATGTTTGTATTTGCGGTACGGCATCCCTTCCTCTTATTTTCTTCTTATTGATTAAGTAGCTTCTACGTGGACTTTGTTACGGGACACATCCTTGTCACTTGTTACACTTTTCCCACCTCTGCCTCCCTCTTTTCCTTCACTCAGTGAATGTCTTCACATTCTCCCCCTGTCTTTCTCTTTCACACATCTCTTAGCACAGCTTTTGCTGTCACAGCACTCATGTCATCAGGCTGTCAGTGGTAATCAGGGCGTGGTGCTGCTGATCATTGTGCATCAGAACATTATCAAGACCTTCCTGCTGTGATGAAGTCTGAGGTGTATTCACTGCAGTACTGTCAAACCCACTGCCAGTTCTGTTGGGATCACCTGCTTGAACTGTAGATCATAGCAGCTTCTACCAGAAGCGGTGCTGCCACTGCGACGTGTGAGCATCAAGGTGAGGTGTACAGCGGTAACACAAGCTGACTTCGTATGACTCTACTCCAGTCTCTGGGCTGATGGGCCACAGTTGTGCTGGAGGACTCATAGTTCTCAAACCAAAACACAAAAAAACATACTTTTTTTCTTTGATTGCCACTAAAATTAAGACATATTTACAGTTTTACAATAAAGTTGGCAAACAAATATTAGATGTTCATGATTTTACACAATGATTTCTGTGATGGGGTGCACAGTAGTGTGTTTGTTAGCACTGTGGCCTCATAGCAAGAAGGTTGCTGGTTCAAGCCTCGGCTGGGGGAGGCTCGAGTGGTGGCATTTCTGTGTGGAGTATCAGGCTCTCTCTGTTTACTCTCCGGCACTCTGGCTTCCTCCCACCATACAGACATGCACGTTAGGTCACTTGGTTACTCTAAATCCTCCATAGGAGTGATTGTGAGCATGAATAGTGGTTTGTCTCTCTGTGTTGGTGCTGTGATGGACTGGTGACCTGTCCAGTGCATACCCTGCCTCTTGCTTAATGATTGCTGGGATAGACTGAAGCTTTCTTGCAACCCTGAATTGGAACAGTTAAGAAAACGGATGGATTTCTGTGATTTCATGAGTTGAAAACATCTGTTGTTCTTCTTGCATCTATGTTGTCCAGACAAGAAAGCAATTTGCTCTAATTCTACTTTCATGGACATTAATAGAACTACAAACAATGAGAAAGCAGTTCGTCATCATCCTCATAGCTGTCATAATGATTAAAATCAATATGTGATGTTGGAGTGGATGATGAGTTTTACACTGTTATGGTTATAATTGTCATTTTAAAACATGTTAAAATGATTGTAATCAACTTTTTGCAGAGGTTTATGCAACAAAAAATCCATCCATTTTTTTTAATCCATCAATTTTTATATCACTTCTTTCAACTAAGGGTCACTGTGGAGCCATTTTATCACACGTCCAACATGAAACGCAGGTCGAATCATTCTCACACTCACTCCTGGAGAGGATTTAGTGACCAGTTAACCCCAACAACCCCGTTACCTGTTGTCATGTGTGATAATAATATGAAATTATAATATATGAATATGAATAATAATATGAAGTAGCAAACCACATAAAAGATTCCTATCTAAAAGAGCCGAATCTTTAAAAGGATGACTCTGTATTTTGTAGGGCACAGTATACGGTGAACTCCATAGGAACAAAGACCAGCATCACACCAGGAGGAAAAGAAGACGAGCCTTTTGGAAGACAAAGTGTAGCGTTTCAGACCAGGTACACAAAAAGAGCTGGAAACCAGATTTAAATTACAAATGTGTCAAAAAAAAAAAAGCAAAAACAGAGCAAATTTAAAGTGTCATAAAGTTTCTAATTAAAAATAAAAATAAAACTTTTATGATAAAAAAAATGTAAAACAATCAACAAAACAATTGTAATTTAGACTAAAATAGAAGTTCTGAGAGATACTAAGGGGGCTTTTCGACCGAGCTGATTCCAGAGCTGGTTAAGAGCCAGAGCCAGACTTGGCACCGGTTCTTTGGCTTTTCACTGCCTAAGCACCGGCTCCTGGGTTCCAAAACCAGTTCTATCCTGGCACCAACTCTTTGCTGGGCCAGAATTTGGAACCGCTTCACACTGTGTGGGTCAGCAGCTGGTTGTGGGGTTACCAGGTCAAAATATGAATGCTGAAGTTTATTTGAAAATAATGACACATCTAAGAAAAAAAAAGAGAAATAAAACATAACAAATTGTTCAAAAGGAGTGGGTAGAAGCTTAAGCTTATATATAATCCCACTTCAGTGATGAAGCAATATAATATCCATAACAATAGTAATCCATTAGCAATACAATAACAATAACAACCCAGTATATTCATAATACCTGTATAAAAATAATAGTATCCTTAATATGTCATAATTTAATCAAGTACAGTGATGGAATAATGCAGTAATAATAACAATAATAATATTACAACAAATTAGTTTATCAAATTTTACAGACGATTTCTGGAGACCAGAAAGAGGAGCTGGGATGCAGCAGCATCGGACGACCCAAAAGAAACCCACATTTCCAGATCCTGAATTCTGTTTTTGGTGACCGGCCGGCAATGACGAAGCACTGACCTCTTTCAGTCAAAACCAAACTGGTTCTTTGCGAGCACCGAAGCTGAACCACCTAAGTTTTAGCACCAGCACCGGTTCTTCTTTGGTGGAAAAGCCTGACAAAAGAACCATTAGAGAGCCGAGCCAAAAGGGCTGAATTTCCCACCTCTCTGAACTTTTTTGCAGGTTTGATTCTGACAGCTGACAAAATAACACATTAATTCATGCTAAAGAAGTTATATTTGTTGTTTGTTTGTTTTTTTCATCACCATTATCCATGAGAAAATATCAGTAGGAAAACATTTTCTATGTGACTAAAACATTTATGCTGAATAACTTCTGATGTAGCCGTCTCTAACTTATTTCTCCTTTTTCCGCAGGTCTTCCTGAATAAGTGCAGTTGTACATGTTGATCTGTCTTTCCTGTCCTCTCCACCCCAACCAGTCGAGGCAGATGGCTGCCGGAGGTTTTCTTCCTGTTAAAGGGGAGTTTTTTCCTTCCCACTGTCGCCTCGTGCAGCTCAGGATGGGGGATTGGATCCAAGTCATGACTCAATGCAATCAGTTGGTTTCTATTACAGGATATGTATGAATTGGCTTGAAATGATGTGGATGTAAAGTGCTCTGTGACAACATTGTTGTGAAGTGGTGCTTTACAAATAAAGCTGAATTGAATTAAATTGAATGTCCTCCTTTCGTGTCTTTGCTGCTGAAGTTCTGGCTGAAGATGCAACCACCATTAGCAACTCTTTCTGCCGCTAGCTAGCACCGTTAGCACTTTCAGCAGAAGGAATAGCCATGTTAGCAAGAAGCAAAAGTACCAATTGTGCCAACTGTAACAGCTGAAATGTGTTTGGTGAGACTTATAGTGAAGATACAGACAGAATGATGTATCTCTCAGTTGTTTGTGCAACAAATAAATGGAAAACTAACACAGGAATTGATGCATATTTCCTACCTAATGCTACGTCAATGATTCACAGCGACAGCATTAATGTACGTGCTAATTTCAAACCAGTTAGTAGAGAGAAGTGGAAGCAGTTGAACTGCCTTTCCTGTCCAAGTTTCTTTATGTTTGTGTTGGTTTGTGTGGCCCTTGCAGTGTGAGGGCTTGTGCCTGTCTGCAGTGAGACCTTGGACTCAGATGTAATTAGACTTGGTAATGATGTGGCATATTTACAGCCTAAGCCCTCTGCTAATGATAAATGCACTTGACGTATGTAGTCCACACAGCGCTTCAAAAAGCCAGTGTGGGAAAGACTCCATGTTAGTTTGTCAGCCATCAGTGATAGATTATTCATTTATAACCAGGACCTTGTGCACATTCGACTCATGTCCTTAGAGATGCTTGGACTGAACATAGTTTGAACAGCAAACTAACCACTCTGGAAACACACTAAAATGAGTTTGATCGGCTCACTGTATCTTGGTGAAGAAAATGGCTTATATTGTGATTAAGGCTTGTATTTTAACTTAAGTTCCTGTTGGTTTGGATCCGACAGGTCTTATAAGACCAGGTGGATCTAAAACACCAAGTTTAAGTTACGCTTTTTTATGATTTTTTTAAATGGAACAAACTACTTCGGATTTTCTGAAAAAAAGTTCAACCATTGCACAAAAGACTTTAGTACCAACGTAAGGTGGAGGTTAGTAAAGCCCCTCTAACTTTACACAAACCACAACATGACAGTGATTTTGGCAGCAAATGAAGAAAAATCGATCTCACCATTCAGTCTTCGTAGGTTTCTTTTGCAACTACAGTGTGTCATGTCATTTTCTAAAACTCTAACCTGTCTGCGGAACAGCACAGTTAAGTCGTTGTCAAATGAGAGGAGGAATAAATAACAGTACAGTTACTGTCTGCTGGCTTTTGTTGGCTTATTGACAGGACACATCGGGAATCAAGGACCTGCGGAGCTTGGAAGCTTCTTTCAGCCGGTGTTAATATGAGCAGAGAGTAGAAAGCACTGCGTGCAGGTGTAAACACATGCAGGAAGGCCGGAAATCTAATCACTTACACCAAAACTGTTACAATACAGGTAGAAAACCTCCCTGTTTGCATTCTTACAAGCTGCAGGGTTTTTATTTGAGATGGTTTAGGAACATCATTATTTGTTTGCTTACAATTATGATTCCGATGGCTGTGATGTGATTATAAATGAATTATCGATGCATATTCTTTTCCTTGTGTGACGACTTGACTACTTTCTGAGGAAAACATGTAACATGATTTCGCATACTTGTCTGACAAACAGTGAAGAAGAAAAAATTGCTCATCTGTTGGCTAATATGGGAGAACTTCTCTTTCCAACGCAGAGTAAAACATGGAGCTGAATCAGATCCTGGCGGTACTGGGAGCTCTCAGGAAGCTCACAGCAGGAAGGACGCAAGACGGATGCTGAATGAGTTGTTGATGGGGGAAAATCTGCAGAAGTTTCATAGTGGATCTTCAATCCTTTGGTGTTAATGTGAACTACAAAGAAAGTATGGCTCATTTACACAAAGCCTCCAACTCATCCAGTGAATTTAACACTGAATTCATCAGTGAAATATTTAGTCCATCCTGTAAGTCCTGTCAGCTGCCTTCTACCTCAGTTCTTCACTGTGTGTATGTTTGTGCTTGTCAAAACCCCAGTGTTTGCTCTGATAATTATTGTTTGACAAGTTTTGCCTGGGAGTACAAATATCTCAGATCACACTGTACAAAGTTTAAATTGAAGGGGGAATTATACACAGTACTGTTACTTTCTGTAAAGGTGTATTTGTCCGTTTTGTGGGGGGAGTCTTCACAGGACTGACTTACAGACGTCAGCATTATGTCCTCGGATCTTGCACAGTGTGCAGAGAATGCCACAGCTGCAGACATAACTGAATATTTTGTCCATCTGATCAGGATTCTACTGGACAAGTTTGGTGTTTCTTTCAGCTTAACTTAAGCATGAATCTTGAGGCAGTGCCACTAATAACCACTTCCAAGACAGTCAGTACAGGAGGTGTCAATGGGCCTCTTTCACAAATATCTGCCTGTACATTTTCTTAAATTTGTTCATGAATTGTACTTTGAAAGATTGTTTTTTTTTTTTTTTTTTTTTTTAAATCCTTCTGTCAGGTGTTTGTGTCATGATGTGGTGTTTTGTGTTTCTCCTTACTTCTGGTTTCCTGTTTTGGTTTGTAGTTTTCCTTGTTTAGTTCTCTGGTGTCTAGGTTCCTGTCCATTAGTTTCACCTGGTTTGATTTTCTGATTAGTTTAACCTGTGTCTTGTTGTGTTCTGTGTATCTATACAGTTTTTGTTTCGAGTTGCTGGTTCATTTTGTTGGTTTTGTTTGGTTAGCCCTGGCTTTTGTTACTCAAATTAAAATCACGTCTGATTCCTGCATCTTGGCTTCCGATTCCCCACCGCCTCCATGACAGTTTGTAGACTAGATCTGGGTGGATCGATCCAAATATTGATTGTATTAATACCAAGACTTGTACCGGTATTGTTTGACATCAGTGTGATGATAGAAGTATTTTCTTGCAGAGTGCTTTGGGAGAAAAAAACCAACAAATGTGAAAAGAAGCCAAACAAAAGCTGACTTTGATTTTGTTTAGCTAATTTGCATTTTCTACTTTATTTTTCTCAATGTTGTTATGTCAGTGATGTTACTTACTAAATGTCTTGCTTGTTCCATCCAGGGCAAAACCAGAACTTCTGAATAGCACCCAATGAAGATCTTAAGAGTAATAATACTTGAAAATGTTTTTTTCTGTAACTCTGAGGAAAGCAGCGGCTTCATTTAAAGATTGGCCCCAAGTTCCAGAACTAACCAGACTCAGCAATGAAAACTTTGTAGCATCACAGGATCATCACGTTCAGATTATTGTGAGGTGTACTTCTGAGGCAGCTGAAGTGGAAAAAGTAGCTTGGATGCAAAAAGGGTCTCCAGACACCAACTTGATGAGTAATAAAACGGTTTATTATAAAAAGTCAGGCATCAAAAACAGATCTGCAGAACCCATGAGGACTTCTGAGTCGAATGCAGAAAATCACTCTGACCATCTGTATCAGCATGCTCTTACAGAACGTAGGCAAAGACATTCCTAAGCTCCTATCTGGGGCAATCATAGAGACATATCACACTCTGCATGTACGGGGCATAGATGTCATTGATCCTTTGACGGTAAACAGACCAGTATAGCTGAAGTTAGACAATGCAGATTGTGGCCCCCTCCCAAAAAAAACCCCAAACAAACAAGAGAAAACTAGTAGAATGAGATCAAGCTGCGCTTTGTTGCCACATGCTAATAACAGCTCATGAATTGTTAAATACTTTTTCTAGATTTGAGGTAGGAGGGGCAGCTGTTCTGCCAACAACAGATAATTAGTTTTATTGTTAATATTTTAGACTTATAAATTGATATATTCTCAACTTATGCCTCTAAATAAAGTCACAAGTCATGGCACATGATAGTGATCTGCGGATCCCAGGTTTGCTTGGTTGATTTAACTGCAGCAATACCCTGCATGTTTCTATTTTTACCTCAGTGAGGATAAAAACCACCGCAGGAGACGACATGCTGATAATCAGGAAGTTTACAAACTGTGGCGGTATAGTATGAGTAGTGCTGCTTATGGTACAGTAACTGCTAACACACAACAAATGTTAATGTATTCAGTCAGTTTACATAATGTATGTGGTCTAAATTAAATAGAAGAGTAAAGGAATATCATTATGCATTACTATTGATGATCATTACAGCTATATCAATAAAAAAAATAAAATTTTCCATTACAAGTTCTAATAATTTTTTTAAAGGTAGAGTATGTAAGATTTTCAATCTTTTCAAAATAAATTAACTAAAAAAAAAAAACTACAATCATAATTAGATGGTTTTTTAAACATGTAGGTTCCAGTCTGTCCATATTTGATGCGTTATTAAATTACAAGTTGAATTAATGACAACGACCCTTCTTGAATGTTTTCTGACCAGTAAAAAAAAGTACTTTTTTCCACCAGTAGGGGTGGGGGGGGGGAAGCCCATTTATTGCAGAGCGGCTCTGAGCTACAGCTCCCAAGCTATTCCTGCCCTCATTGGAGCTGGCAAGGAGGAGGGGTGAGTTTTGCTCATTACTGCCAACCTGTGGTCGTTTGTAGAGGTAGCAGTTTTGTGGTTTTGCTCACGACCTGGTGTTTGCCACCTGGTGGTGGAAAGAATCGACTTGTAATCTTACATACTCTGCCTTTAAAGCAAAAACTTGTCTTGGTTTTTAAATCTTGTCATCTGGCTGTTGTTGGTTGCTACGGGCAACCTTCGGCTGTGCTGGATTCATAAACCCCATCACTAATGACCACGTTTTTGCTGGTGATGTAGCTTGAACCCATCTGCTCATCTTAGTCTTATAAACAGGAATTATTGCGAGCATCGTTTCCATCTGTTGCTTCAGCATGCCAAAAGTCATGTGACCACACCACAGGAGGCCTCGTGATGTCATCTGTGCATTTTGAGCTGCACCGGGAATTTCAAAGAGCTGAGCTGTCAATGTTTTCAAGGATTCATGCTGTCATTTGGTTTTAATAGCAAATTTCTGTCTTTTAATAAAGAAAACAGACTGAATGAAAGCGTCACATCAGGAGGATTTTAGATTCATTTACACTTTCATGGCATACCATGCCCTGGCATACTTTCATATTCATGTATTCACAGTGACAAGACTGAATAAATTCACATATTTGCTGGATGTACATGCATGTGAATTTATTCACATACATGTGCGTACAGCACACACACTTTCACAAAACATATAGGCTATAGTTAGACAGGAATATAGAATACAACTGATTAGTGTAGAGAATGAGAAGCCACTGAGGAAATTAATTCAGGAGGTCGTCACCAGGTGGAATTTCACATTTTCCATGCTGCAGCGCCTACGCGAGCAGCATGGACCTGTTGGAGCAACGATGGCATATCTCGCCACTGAGGCCAACACCAAGTAATTCCAGTGATTCATATGATTCAGGATGAACTCATAACAAAATCATCAGGACTAAAAAATCCCACAGCCATTGAACTAATATCTGCTACCTTTCTGCATATAGATGACAAGGACTGACACCTGGATTGGAGCAACCCAGTCCTCTCTCACACACATTCCTGATGAATGTTTCTGCTCTAATTCTGCGCTGCTACCGCCACAGACTGCCGCTTTCCGTTTACAGCTGTGATCGGCATTTCAAGTTATTTCCATGTCCTTCACTTGGGGCACAGTAATTATAGCCAAATTGTTTTGTCTTTTTAATGAAAGAAGTTAGAGTTACCTTCTTTCCTCCTTTTACAGTCATGACTATGTTCACTTATTCTTACATTCCATGTCTGCTCTTCAACTGTGCACAGAAATAAAAAATCAAGTGTTTTCTGCACCCTATCTCATGATGCTTCTTTCAAATGAATCTGTTTAAAATGACATGCAGACGAGCATGTTTAGCTATAAATGTCACGGTGGATCGTTGCCATCAGAGGACAGTTTTGTAGCATCATTTAACTACATCAAATGTAGTTCTGGGTATTTTCTCTGGCGTTAGGATTTTGGTGAAACCATAATCAACATGAGTAAATCCTCGGTCACATGGGGACAGGTGTAGCGGTGAACCGTGCATTTAACAGTGGCAGTGAGCCAGAGGCTTGACATTGTAACAGAGAGATGCTGTGCTATCTACACCCCCAACCACCTGCTCTCTTTTCTTTCTTGCCATCCTGCCTGGGGGGTCACAGTGGACACACTCAGAAGACCTCTGCTTACACTCACAGGAATCCAACTCAAATACATGGATCTTCTTAATCCACTCAGCGTGTGTGTCAGTCGCATTGTGCACATTTAAACTTGTGTAGCCATGAGTGCATGCATGCGTGTTCTTGTGTGTGTGTGCATGAAAATACGCTGGTCTTGCCCCCCAGGGGGTGGGATGGTAGGATGGTTGGGGCTAGGTGTGGGCTGACATGACAGCATTGGGGCAGAGAAGGGCCATTCACTGCAGCGCCATCTGTGGCCCTTCTGTTCCTTCACTATTTGACCTTTGACTGTCTTTAGGTGTTACATGACAAGGATATCTGAACCATGGGCCCTTTAAGACTGCTAATGCTGCACTCTCAGTAAACAAAGAGGTTAGCATTGTAATGGAAATGTACATTAAATGACTCACACCTCGAAGCAAAGGTCAAATGACTTCTGACTACAAGAGTGTGTTTCTGAGTGTGCAGAAGTTTTTTTCCTCTACGGTGGCTGTGTTTCGCATTAGACACAGTGCTAAAGAGAGAAAGAAGCAAGAAGCTGTCACTTCATAGCACAAATTTGGGTGTAATATCCCAAAGTCAGCCAATTCACTGAGGAGGGGAGAAAGAGAAAATTAAGCATCTGCTTCATTTCCCTAACTGGCTGTAGCCAAGCTCATTACGGAGAACTATGCTCTTCCAGAGAGGATCCCTGAAAGCAGGGTCCTCACTGAAACACACAGACAGCCAGTTAAAAATGCAAGCAGACTATCAAACCTGCATCACAGCTCACCTCCTTTTGTCAAAGAAAATCTCTTTGTGTATTCACACAGCAGATGAGTTACATCCAGTGACCAATACTTTAAAAAACCTTTCATGACATCAGATGCTCCTGACGTTGCTACCTTCATGTGTTTCCAATGAATATGAACATCCCTCATTAACCTCCAAGGTGAGCTGCGAGCCTGACTTAAACAAAGCTCCCCGTCAGGCTGTTGCTGCCTGCTAAGATTTCTGGGTCACTAAATGTGAGAGCTGAGCTCATACTAAGGTGGAGGCTGCTGTCGCAGAACAGATGGGGTGCAGAGACTATCTGCAGCAATGGCGACTGGAAAGTTTTCTGTTGAAGAGGTTAGTTAGAGTGCGAGGAATCAATTAGATTTAGATCTGACAAAGTTCCTAAAATTCATTAGTGACAGCTTAATTACAACCAAACAATGGCCTGATAATTGCATCTGTAATGATGAATACAGTCACTGCAGCAAAAGGAGAACACAATCATCGTCTAATAGCTTATTACTGAGTTGATACAATTGGCCGTTCTGTAATGAGAGGCGACAGATGGAAGGAGCCCAACGAGAGCAGCGACAGGGCTTGTCGTTAGAGAGTCTTCTCATGACTCTGACAGAGTACAACATGCATGGCTCTTAGTGAGCAATACCAATGAATTCATAAGCTTTTCAAGTAAATGCTGACTGGCTTAGTTAATACAATGCAAACTGATTACCTTGCAAAAAGTGTGTTGGCTGAAATTTTTATGAAAAAAAAAAAGAAAATGAGGGCTCTCTGACCCGGTTTGCATAAATTTTACCTCTGCATGTGTATTTAGGTGTTGCTGAGCAAAAAACACTGAGGATCTAGTTTGTGTAAAGAAGCGAGAGGTTTGCTCATGTATTTGTCTTGGTATGATGATGATGATGATGATGATGATGATGATGATGACGATGATGACGACAAAGTCTTGGCAGGAATGAGGACCTTGTACATCAGTGATCCTATCCACCTTAGAAAAATTGACAGTGAGGTTTCTGCCACAGAGAGGACAGCGTTCATCAGTAGAATGCCTCAGAGCAACATCAGGGACTAAATTGGATTTGAAGCACGTCATTGGAAGCTATGGGAGACAGGGTCACCCTTGACTGCAGGTAGGTAATTTTAGACGTTGTGCTGTCAAAACATAGATCTCAGAGGTTTCTACATGTGCTGCTGGAAGGTTTTTTGTGGATCTGTATGCAGAACTCCCCTCAAGTTATTTTTTCTTGTTTTATTGATGTGATGGCTGTAGTTTAGGAAGTAGAGTGTACTTACGTTGGAAGTTTGCTGGTTTGATCCTAAACTTTTACTATCTGCATTTCAAAGTATGCTAGAAACTAGAGCTGTGACGATATGCTCTTGTCCCGATTTGATTTGATTCGATTCTGATTTTTTGGGTGCCGATTCGATTTAAATTGCGATTTTCACAATTCTTCGATATTGCTCATTTTGTAGATTAAAACCAAAATAAATGTATAAAACTTTTTTTTGTACATTGTTTTTCTTGATTTCATTTAGGAAAAAACAACACAGGAGCCAGACCGTTATTCTGCTGCTACAATGCTAAAGAAGACAAGTAAAAAGATCAATAAAAACAGTAAAAATGACCAAAATTTTATAACGGATTTTAAAATTGTCAAGCAAAAAAATCCTGATTTTTCGATTGGATTTTCCCACCCTTACTAGATACTAAGCTCTTCATTCATTGAAGTCCAGGAAACTGATGCAGCTGAACAGCTGCTCCAAGGCAATGTACCAACCTGCAGAGATCGGTTTCTTTAACTGTCGGACTTCACACACATAGACTGGCAAAGACATAGCCACAGATCCTTCTCATACCCTCGATAATCAGTGTCAGTGCTGCTCATTGGGTAGAGCAGGGATGCCCAAGTTCGGTCCTCAAGATCTACCATCCTGCAACTTTTAGATGCATCTCTTCTCCAGCCCACCTGATTTAAATAGCTGAATTCATCTTCTGCATGACCTCTAGCTCTGCAGAGGTCATGCATTTGATTCAGATGTGTTGGACAAGGGTTGCATCTAAAAGTTGCAGGATGGTAGATCTCGAGGACCAAACTTGGGCACCTCTGGGGTAGAGGCCTCAGGGTGGCATTCTGAAGGAGGAATAAGAATAAAAATGAATTTATGGATTTATTCTGCACTCCATCTCCCTGCACAGTCAGTAGCACTGTGCTCGTTTTCTTTTGTCTGGAAGCTCTAGTGGATTTGGATGGGTTTTTTGTGCAGAGCTTATCTTATCTTATCTTATCTTATCTTTTTTTTCTTTTCTTTTCTTTTCTTATCTTATCAAATTCCTGAGCAGAAGTCCGTTTTAACTGATTGCTGCCGGTTTGGAGGTGATAGTGAAGCGGGGACACCAGACCATAACCAAACAAAGAATATCTGCCCGTTAGTGTCGTGGTATATTATATCCACGGGGAAAGCCATAAACCTCCTCATTATTTGTCTTGCACACCTTTGCTTGTGTGAAATGGTGCTGTCCACATGACTGTTAATGCTGGGAAAGCCCATGAGAACGGCAATGTGCCATGCCTTGACAGATGTCAACATGCAAACAATTGTCCTTGTGTGAACCTCCAGTGAGTTGGGTGATTTGTGTGTATGCATGATGTAACTGGTAGGAAATACAGAGTCCTTGAGAGAACTTTAACATTGACATCATGAAGCAAAGGAAATGTAGTGTGAAAATACTACTACTACTACCACTACTGCTACTACAACTACTACCAATAATAATAATCATATTATTGATCATTTGATTGAAGAAATTTTACTTGAGGCTGGAGGTCAAATCAACTGCTAAGACTTTCCTGTCTGTGAACAGAATTTGATTGTGGGGTAATAAAGTTTCATTGACGTGTGGGGATAGTGATGCAGCGGTTACCACTGTGGCCTCACAGCATGTTGGGTCTTCTGAGGGGTTTGATCTGTGATCTTTCTGCGCAGAGTTTGCATGCTTTCCCCATGTGAGTGTGTGTTCTCTTTGGGTACTCTAGCTTCCTTCCACCGTCCAATGCATGTTCGGTTCATCGGTCACTCTAAATTCTCCCCAGGAGTTGTTGTGAGTGGCTGTTTGTCCCTCTGATCCTGTCCATAAAAAGCTCCTGTGTCCCCCTGACCTTGATTTAGAATAAGTGCTTTAGAAAAGGAATGGATGACAAGCTTATCATGTGGCTTAATGGTCTTTAACTACTAAACATGGCTCCATATTTACTATGTTTTTGCAGCTGGTGCAAAAAATTTTGTGGTTCTGTAGAATTATCCTTCATATTTGCAGACAAGCTGGTGTGATGAGTCAGCTTCTGGAAGCTGCAGTCAGAGAGCCTTTTGAGCCTGGCATTTGTGTAAATATATTAATGAGATTCAGACAAAAGAACTTCAATAATTTACTCAAAGTTATTTAGCAAGATTTGTACCATGTGATTGACTTCTAGTAGTAATTGACTTCGGTTATTTATTGCTAAACTAAACTATATAAAAATTAGAGCTTGACTTGGATGTGGTTGTTGCTGAGAGGGGAGACTCAGGTGTTGTGCAACATTGCCAGGAGCAGAACGTGAGTGAAGGATACGATTGTTCATTCAGGTAAATGTGTGAGAAGAATAAGGTATCAGAAACTATTAGAGCACGTTAGTTTTAACTGACTAGAGGAAATAGGAATGACGTGACAATCACTACAGCTATTTGTTTTTACCTATATATGTTTTTTACTTTTTATTTCATAATTTTTTTTTTACTCGATTCAACATCTCGTGTGTAACTTTGTCTTGATTTTCAATCTTGTCTTCAAAAATAATAGAGAAAGACAAATTCAGGAGCACTTAGTCTCCCGCAAAAAAAAGTTCATTCATTCATTTTCCAAACCGCTTATTCCAATTCAGGGTTGCGGGGAAGCTGGAGCCTATCCCAGCTGGCTTTGGGTGACAGGCAGGGTACACCCTGGACAGCTCGCCAGTCCATCGCAGGGCCACACACAGAGAGATGAACAACCACACTCATGCTCACACTCACTCCTAGGGAGGATTCAGAGTGACCAATTAACCATGTCTTTGGATGGTGGGAGGAAGCTGGAGTACCCGGAGAGAACCCACGCATACACGGGGAGAACATGCAAACTCCACACAGAAAGGCCACTGACCAAACCAGCCAAGGATCGAACCAGCGACCTTCTTGCTGTGAGGCCACAGTGCTAACCACTGCGCCACCGTGCAGCCCGCAAAAAAAAAAGTTGTTTGTGAAATTCAAAGGATGATTAGTTTTTGGCATGAATGTGGAAATTGGTGTAAAAGTCAGTAGTGTAGTGTTTTAAGCACAATGATAGTGCAGCTGTTCGCGGGTTCAATTCCTGCTTGTCCATTTTGACAAATCATGTCAGATCGTTGTGCTTCTTCTTACTGTCATGTAAGTTGCTTTAGATAAAAGCAACAGCTTAATGACTGTAGAATAGAATAGAGCAGAATATTTTGCCCTTTTTGTGGATCCAATTTACACCTTTATGCCAAAAACACCATAAAATGTCCATAATTTGTTTTGTAAAATTGCAAATTAGGCTCATTTTATGATGTTTTTGGCTTCTGGACCACATTGGACTTTGTCCTGACAAAAAACTACAACACTTACTCTTCAAACCTGAACTGAAATATCACAAATAGAATAAAGGTTTTACAAATCAGAAACTCAAAAATGAAACTGTACTACCATACACAACCCACAAAGCAGCAAAAGAAGATGGCTCTAGAATAACTTTTTGAAGAAGAGGACAGTGAGCCCCCCTATCTCTGTAACACAGTGATGGAGATCCAAATATGTCGAAGTCTTCTTCACATTCCACCTAAAGACAGTATTCCTCTCTGGTGGATGAAGAAGGACACATTGCCGATGTCATCAGCTTTAGCTGAGAAGTATCTCGGTGTCCAAGCTTCCTCCACCCCATCTGAGAGGTGTTCCCCACAGCTGGAGACACCTTCAGTCCTGAAAAATCTCATATCCTTCCTGAAAAGGCAAACATGCTCATTTTTCAGCTAATAATGTGCAAAAGTTAAGAATTGCAAAGAATTGAAATGTTCATTTAAAAGTTCTTACTTTTTAGCTGAATCCAGCTTTGTTGGCGTTCACTAAAAATGTTGGTGAATACTTTAAATGAATGTTTTATTCCAACCAAAACCGTTTGTACTTTATTCAATAACTCAATGAGAAGAAATGAGAGCCGTTAGGGACCTGAATTGACATCAATAATGAAACTGGAATCACTTAATGCCTAACAATTACCATCCCTGCATGCAATGCCATACGATACGATCCATACCATACCATACCATACCATACCATACCATACCATACCATACCATTTTTATTTATTTTTTTATTTTTTTCTTTTTACAAGAAATTGTACAACATTATATGAATGTCTAATCATATCCCACATTTATGAAAAGATAAAACATTTCTAATGTACTTTAAAAAAAAAGAAGAGGAATCTTGTGAAATTTCTGTGGAAAAGATTTTTTCAAAACTAGTCTGAGCCAATGAGTACTTTTTTAAAAATATTTTACTCCACAGGTCAGCAGGCTATAGCAACAACATTGTTTAAAAAAATGTTTGGCAGAAATGTTGTACAGCTCCAAGAAATGAAGTACACCTGTGTCTGGTGAACTACTGGCTAGGAATCATAAACACATGAGCTTGTTAGGGACTCAATGCTAATTTGCTGGTTAGCTGCAGCTAAGCTAAGCCACACCTGAAGAGCAACACTTTATTTTAGCCTCTTCTGCAGAATGGACACTCAGTGGCATTTTTTAAATCATTTTCAGCCACAGACATGAATGGTTGTCTTTCTGTGTTGGCAGTGGCATGGACTGGCGACCTGTCCAGGATGAAGCCCGTGACCCGCCTGCTATAAGGCTGGGATTGGCTCCGATTTCCACGTGGCCCCGAATTGGAATAAGTGGTGAAGAGAACAAATGAATGAGTTGGTTTAGTAAATTTGGGCTTTCAGCCTTATGAGCCCATGTGGACTTGGCATAGCCTTAGGTATAGCTCTTAGGTGCTGTCTAAGTGACCTGACACCATGTGCGCTGATCGTTTTGGACAACCCGACTGCTCTGTCAGCTGGTTATCAGTCAACCATCTGTTCACATTCCAGGACAGAAGTCAGAGAGCTCCTGGATTTCTTGTTTGACTGTGGGGCAAATTCACAACACACCACTGCTCTCTGAGCTAAATATTTTATAATTTGTCATTTTTCCCCAGTGTTTTCTCACCTGTTTTATTTTCACCAGACATTACTGGGTTTCACCACGTTATTCTTCAACTTCATTGGTTTAACACCAGGTGCTCACCTTTAACGGTATTCCTATACATTTATCTAGTTTTCTCCTTATTAATGTCTATTTGATAAAAATGTCTGCAACGTTAAAGTCCATTTGGATCCTTCCACCACTCAGCTGAAACTGGACCATTGCTAGTGTTTGTGCAACAACTTGATTGGCTGATATGTTTCCTGGCTGAGGAAATGATTGACATGTGTCATCTGACTGTCATCTCTGTTTATTATCCTGCCATACATTTCTTTTGGGTTGGATCTCTTTTCCTGACCACGTGGTTAGCACAGTGATAAGTTTCAATAGCAATGCACATAGGCTGCAGTATCTATATCTGCACTGAATGACTCCTGAGGAAAGCCTGATCAATGATAAAAACATGCTTGTTTAAAAACTGTAGAGGCAACAATACATCTTTCTGGAAATTTGCAATGTATCACTTCTTTATATATAGTAAATAGGGGTATAAATTTATCCTATGTAATATGACAGTTATGTTGATTTGAGAATATATTGTTGGAGTTGCATCTTTGACAAAAAACCAAACAAAAAGAACCCACCAAATTTCAAGGCTATTAACTTTTTAATTTACTTTCAGTATGTTCAACCACAATGTGTTGCTAAAGCAACGTGTGAGAGGTGTGCCACAGTTTGCAGTACCGAGCATAATGTTTACTGCATATGTTTAAAATTCCCACAGCACTGGTAGCACCTCATTAGTTCTTAGCTATGAGCTTTGTTTCCATCAGCTGGTGCAGGATGGGATGCTTAACTGTGATGTTGCATTAATAAAGCCAAACGTAACCTTATTTGTGGGTTGGACAATGCTTAATTCATAAAGTAGGAGGTCTGGGAGAGCAGACTAATAAATTGGGGTTGAAGTGATGGAACATACAGACACACAACAAAAGCCACTGCTAAGTTACTAACAAAAGTAAATCCTAACATCACTGCGTGCATAACCGACTATATTTCTTTTAATTTCAGAACACTGGCGTGACAAATCAATTGTTTGAAGCAGGATAAATCCCGTGATCTTTCTGCACATGTCAGACCGGACCATTCTGCTTACATGTTAGTGCATCTACATGCTAGATTAGAAGAGGTTTGTTTCCACGGAAACAGCTAGCCTGAAATTTTAAACCGGGATGATTTCAAACCAAATGGGGTGAAAGTTTTCATATAAATGTGGCTAGCGTTGACTGCAACCAAGAGGTCTCTTCGTCCATCTGGGATCAATTCTCCATCATTCTCCTGGTATTCCCTGAATGCCCTTTAGGCTTTATGAAACTACAACCCAAAACACACAACAGAGTGTGGGTTTGTTGACTTGTTGTGACCTCCTACTGTCTTTCAACGCATTTCAGCGTTGTAGGCAGACTGTATGTGTGTCAATCTCTTTACCTAGCAGACATGTTTTTACTTTTATTTCTTAAAAAGAAAAAAGAGAAAAAAATCTACAGTCTTGTAGATGCACCTATTATGTTAGCAGAACATTTCTACACATATCATGTGGGCTTTGCAGCCTTCAGGCAAATAGCCTAATTGCTGCATCCACTTCGTCTCAGTGTAAATGCTGTTTCCTGACAGCTTCCCCTGCTCCACCTCCAGATGAATCCATTTCTTGGGGACAATTTATGAATAGATTTAGACTCTGCATCCTCATGTCTCATGACAGTTAACAATATCTGAGATTTTTTATTATAACCTCACCTACTACATGGCCCAGTATACTTGGCAGCTCAAACTGTTTTTACAGCCTGGCAAATATTTCTTACACCCAGAGAAAAAAAATAGTCCAAAAGGTCTTGAATAACAAGTGAATGAGACGGCAAACAACTGAAATGATGTAGTTAATGGTTCAGTTTGGGAAGTGGGGAGTATTTTTCTGCATAAGTTCAGTCAGTAAGAAAGTCCTTTTTCTTTTATGTAATATTTATTTACTTATCTTATATTTTGCATTTGTTTTTATTTGAAATAATTTAATAAAAGAGTGTATTTAGGAGTGTGTTCCTAAGATCCTATATTTGCTCATAATGTTTGTCAGAGGAACCAGATCAAAATGCAAAAGGAATCCACAAAGAAATGTGGAACTTAAAGCTGGCAAACAGCTGACTTTTAGAATTTTAAGTAGTTGTGATGACTTGTTGTCCCTTTGTAAAAGTCTTGTTCAGTTTATTGTGTGTAAGAATGTTGTTTTGTTTGTTTGTTCTGCATGTTGATAGTTTGGTTTATATTTGTGGTAACCTGTCACTTGCATAGAAAATCTCCCCTCCGGGACAGTAAAGTTTAACTTTAATGCAAGCAAACTAATTAAAGACAGCAGAAAAAGAAAAAAGAACTGGGGGTGAACAGTGTTGGCGGGGTACACCCTGGACAGGTTGCCATCCCATTGCAGGGCACACACAGAGACAAACAAGCGTTCATACTTACACTCACTCCCAGGGACAATTTATAGTAACCAACCAACCTAACATGTGTGTCTTTGGATGATGAGGAACTTAGAGAACCCAGAGAGAGACATGGGGAGAACAAGCAAACTCCACACAGAAAACCACTGTTTAAACCTCGGTTCAGTTAAATATACATAAATTTAGTTCTATTCCATTTGTAAAGGAACTGTGGGGTGGGCAGATTCACATTCTAGCTTTTATTTAGCTTCAGGAGGGAACTTAAATGGAGACTTCCTGCTAAGATCACATTTTGTCGAAGCTGTTTAATAACCAGCACAACAGAGAAGCCGACTGGGTACATGATCATGGTGTTTGTTAGCTTATTAGTGAGATTTAACACGTGTGTGAGCCACAGCAAACAGTGACCCGGGTGGCAATCTAGTTGCTTGCAACACTTTGGTCTTTTAAAAGCTTTGTCATGTAATAAAAGAGGCTTTGAATACATTTCAAAAACACTATTTAGAGCAGTTTTTACAGTTTTTGAGACAGTTTTTGTTTAAAAAAAATTTTTTTTTCACCTTTAGCAAGACGTTTTTCCTTAATTAAGAAATAGAGGTAAAAAAGTTAGATATTTAACAGGAAGTAAATAAGAGGAATAACTTTGACATCATAGATGTTCCTAGTTCTCAACTGGGCTTTACTGCTTGTGTTTAGCTAGCTAGCTAAATGCAAAACATTTATCAACAAATTGCATAAAGATAATGAGAATTTAGTTTTTGCAGGGATGTATTGATTTTCTATCTTGACGGTAAATACTGAGGAAACATCTCCACTTGCAATTTAGGAATGATCAACCCCCAGGAGAAAGAAGCTCAGGCAGAAACTCACACTTCCTGGTTTGTTCCTCGTGTTTCCTTGGAATGACATCCTGGAAATGTATTCTTGTTATTTTTCTGGAAGTGGGTTTTTATTACTAAAAAAGGTGAATCAGAGCTGTTGTCTCATTGGAAATAACCAGAATGTAATAACCAGAATGTGGCATTTTATCCGCCATATTATTTTTGTTATATTTACTGTGTGATATTTTCACAATGGGGTTGCACAGTGTGGTTAGCACTTTTAGCATGGTATGGTATGGTATGGCTTGGTATTGTATAGCATAATATGGTTTGTAATGGCATGGCATGTATGAAATGGTCTGTTTTGGTATGGCATGGTATTGCATAGTTTCATATGGCATGTTATGATATTGTATGGCAGGCATGGTGTTGCATGGTATGGTATGGTATGGTATGGTATGGTATGGTATGGTATGGTATGGTATGGTATGTGGTTAGCATGTTACCACTTGGTCAGTGGCCTACTGTGTGGCGTTTGCATGTTCTTCCTGTGTCTGCGTGGGTTCTCTCCGGGTACTCTGGCTTCCTCCCACCATCCAAAGACATGCATGTTAGGTTAACTGGTTACTCTAAATTGCCCCTAGGTGTGAGTGTGAGTGGTTGTCTGTCTCTGTGTGGCCCTGCGATCAACTGGGGAGCTTGTTCAGGGTGTGCCCTGCCTTTCGCCCAAAGACTGCTGGGATAGGCTCCAGCTTCCTCGCGACCCTTCATTGAACTAAGCGGTCTGGATAATGAATGAATGAGTTTCCATAACAGGGGGGGTCTCTGTGACATCGTGCCCCTCATTAGGACATTTGGATCGCTGTAAGCTTGCCTCAACACACAGATTCCCTCCTACTGTTTATGACATGATGACGTAGTTGGTGCTGATGTGCTAAACTCTCTCTGATTCCATCATCTTCTACAATTACAGCTGTTGTGGAAGTCAGATGGCTGTTACGCAGATGGTCTTACTGCGGTACTGGAATGACTGGTTTTATTCCCAGGTCAGGCCGTGTCCTTGTCAAGTGTACCTAGCAGATTAAAGAAATGAGAGCACAGATGATTTGGCTGCACTACTCGAAAGCCTCTGGGAGGAAGTGTGTTCGTGCTCGGTATGGAAAGTGTGTGTGTGCGTGTGTATACCTTCAGGTGGATAATTGTGGTCATTACAACTGAATCTAGGCTTCAGGTGTGTCTGCTTTTGGTTGTGGAATCTGTAAGGAAACAGTTCAATCATTAAATCAGACCATTTTTTCCCTCAAAGGTAGTGGTGAGTCTGCATTTTATTGTGCAGATGTGCTTGTTATATTTGCTCTCTGCTGGCTTAAACCCAACAACAAACACCCCCCCCCCACCTGTCCCATTATATATGGCTCAAATCAATTAGAATGCACTTGAGAAATGAATTGCATTCTGTTTGCTTGCCTCCACTCTGCTTTTCATCCAGCACCACGTGGAGAGAGCAGGAGGTGAAGTGGATTATATCAAAGTGCTAGCATAATAATACAAGACAGAACTTAACCTGGATCTATCCTCTGCCCAAACGCTGTTTCTATCATTCAGTGTTTGTATAACGCACCATGTCTGCGGTTACATGATATGTGCGACACTTTGCACATGTAGAAACTGTTTCACAGCATCAACACCTGATCTGAGAATAAGCACCATTGTCCCTTCCTCTAAACGACTTTCTGCTCTTTTCATCTTTAAGATGGTTCATGAACATTTTTACATGACTACATTTTTATGTACTTTGTATTTAACATATAACTTTAATTACATATTTTTATAATTAATGTATTATTAATACATGAAAATAACGATTGCCACAGAAATGTTTTTATCATTGAGTGAATGAACTCAAATCAAATAATTTCCATTAAAAATATCTTGGAACTGGACTTTCAGTGAAAGTTTTTCATGGAGGACGGCAACTGGTCGTCCAGAACGTTCATTCATTCATCCATTTACTGAACCCTTAGTTCAGTTAGGGCTGGGGTAGGCAATGTGGATCAGAGACATTTTTTTTACTAGCTCCCCAACATTACATACCTCAGCTTTAAGGGTCATGGGGAAGCTGGTTCCTATCCCAGCGTTCATCAGACAAGTGGCAGGTACACCTGGACAGGTCGCCAGTCCTCTCAGGTCAACCAGAATGGTACATTCTTAAACTTTGTTATTGTGGTATCTTTCTGGTTTTCTTCTGGGTATTCCTCAGCTCTTTTAGAAGCATTTACCGGCATTTGTTGTTGCTGTGGTCTGTTGTGCTTTTATTTTAATGCGACAAACTCCTTACATGGAGGAAATCCAAATGATTTATAGGGTTGCTGGTGTTGGATTTTGCAGCCTGTGGAAGCTGCACTCCTGCATATGAGACATGTTGCTGTTTTGCTAGTGGGATTTTCTAGCGAATAATACCAAATTGCTAACATAACGCTAAATGTTAGCACAGCAGTGACTCAGATGCAGCTGCTTCTATGCCTACCCATGTTGATGGCCTCATGGATGTAAACATACAGCAGCATAGTAGCACAGAGTGGACAGACAGGAGAGAAAAAGCACCAACAAGGACGAGTGCAGTTCTACACAACCTTGTTTGCGGTGTGAGCGCCTACATGCCTACAGAGCAGTTCCATAGTTATAAACCACTGAGTTTCGTGGAGTTCACTAATAAATGGGTGCATGAGCTGCAGACTGTAAAGTCGGGGTGTTCCTGTCAGAGGTAAGCGTCGCTCCACCTCCGTTAGTGACATAGATGCTTAGGCTGGAGCAGCATGCACACATGTGCTTATAACTATGTGTTTCAAAAGTGTTAAGTTATTTAAACTAGTAAGATGTTAAACAGATTGTCATAAACATAAATGTGAGGGTTGTGTTTCGTTTTACAAGCGAGCTACTGACTCTGTGACATCTCACATGCTTGGTTTCTGTGGTTGCACCTCTTAGCAGGAAAATGGTAAAAAGCTAACGCATTCACCATCTTTTCCCGTGGGGATTATGTGGCGCTGTTTCACCTCATAACACTGCAAAGGTTTACCATGAATGCCAGAATAACGCAAATAACGATCACAAATAACACACATCTTTAGAACACATCTGGACGCGGTGTGCGCTGGTCAGAGGAGCCGTTAATCAGGTCGCCAACATGACGGCTGCCAAGTAAGGTCATGATGCCCAAGCGCTATTAAGTTTCTGTTTCTGTGGTATGTTTGGACAGAAATACTTGCCAATATCCTTCATTAGGTTTCATTAGGATCAACGAGCCTCTCTGATAACACCAGCATCAGTCCAACTCTAGTTTTTATATCTTACATGGCTGAACGGCTCATCATAAAAGAGGGCTTGCCTCTTCTTTATGATGATCTGTTAACTTCTGCAGACTGGTGCAGACTCTGCATGAGGCTGCAACAGCGACCCGGTGATTAATGTCCTGTCTTCATCTTTTACTCTTTTACAGCTTGAATTTGTTCCTAACTCCTGTAAAGTTCACATTATTTCATGAATAGATTAAATTCAGCTTACCGCCTCCTCCTCCTCCTCCTCCAGGCATAAATGAAACAAACCCTGATCAGAACTTGTTGCTTTCATGAACATGTCAGACACTTTCGTGATATTAATTTAGCATCAGAAGCTTTGGTTTGTGCCGACTTGCTCCCGTGTCAGGGAGTTTGTTGCAAGGCTATCTATCCAAAGTTGTCTTTAATTTGATTGCTTTGTGTGGATCGCAAGTGGATTTTTGTTCCTCTCTCAGCTTCCACTATTCATGTTTTATTAATGTCATGTGCTGTTGACTGGAGCTCTCCTAACTGACTTACCAAGTCATCCCTTTCCTTGTTGCAAATCAAATTAGCCGAGGCTGTGATTAATCATCGTGCAGGGCACCCAGAGAAAGGGGGCTGACACCTTATTAATTTCCTTAATTACATCTTGTATTAGGTTTCAGAATTGTCCCGTCTAATTATGCCTCCTTTGACTCCAAACTCTTTAAACCTGGCAAAGCAAATAATTTGTGCAACAAGGGGTGTTTAAATTGTTTTCATTAAATACATGCATGTGTGTTTTATGGAATGAAGTTGGTTTGAAACAATGTTTTTTGTTCTTTGTTTTACAACACAACAACCACGCATACAGCCTGATATTCAGTGTACAGTAAAACAAATGTCTGCCTGCTGCAGCACACGGATCAGCTTCTGGGTAGTGAAAATGGTAAAGCAGCTAAATGACCAACATATTTGAAATAAGTTCACGGATAGGCTCACGGGGCTTTGCTGCCACTATCATTATTTGTGTTTATTAGGCACTTCTGGAGGTGCTGGAATGAAAAAGAGAGATTATGTGGCTGAGTGAACACTCTGCCTATGAATCATGGGAGAAAGATTGTGCTGCTTAATCAATGACACAGTTCAGGCATTAATTTACCAAGTTGTTCATATATGGAATGAGTTTAAGTAGTTTTGCTGTGAGCATTTAGAAAAAGCTTCGCTGCAGTGTAACATTAAATGAGAGCAGTGGCAGGGGACATACGGGCTAGCGGCTTGCAGTAGCAGGGGGTGATTGTCTGTTTCTTGGAGCCTCCACATCTGAACACTGCAACACTGAAAACTGCTTCATGGAAAACTCAAAACTACTTTAATCTGGCTTCAGTTATGCATGTATATATATATATATATATAAATATATATACAGGAGCTAACAGAGGTCAGCGGGCTAAATCGACACTGTTGACTGGCTAAAAGCTGCAGTTGTTTTACATTCTTTCTTCTTGAAGCAGGATGTCAGGTACTTTTCAATCAAAAGTCAAAAGGACACGTCCCTAAATATGCCAAATTTAGATACGGAATTACTTCTAAACAGAGAAGTTATATATAAAAAAAATTCACTTCCCCCACAGTTGTCATGAAGGTAAACCTGACCTATTAAACCAAAAATGGATTTTTGTACCAGGCTGTAGACATGTTTATTTCTACTGTAAACATGTTTATTTCTGCTGTGAAGTTGGTCTTTTTAACATGGGAGTCTATGGGGATTCGCTCTGTTTTGCAGCCCCTAGTGGATGAAGGTGGAACTGCAGTTTTTGGCACTTCCAGATGGGTTTCTCTTTTAACCACCAGAGGTTGCCGGTTAGGCCAACTGAAAAAAAATCCAGACTGTTCACTGGTGTTTCTTCACAGAAGCCGATAAAAACGTAACATGCAACAACGCTGGCATTGTTCTAATTTCCTGCTGAGGCGACTTTGTGGAGAGTTCAATGGCCATACAAGCTTTTGGACTTTCTTGGGTAGTTACACACATGCATGAATGATGTATGCATAAGTTATAAAAATGGTCATGGATTGGTTGGTGGGCTTTTGGTGTACTTTACCTGTTGAAGTGTCTGAGAGATAATGAAGATTAGGAGTGGGATTTTTTTTAGTTAGGCTATGTACCTGGGTATGTTAGAGGTTCGATTTAATTTGGTGCTTTGTGGTTTTCTTTCATATGGAAAGGGCTACATCATAAACTTTGATTTGATCAGTTGTTTGGCAACGTGGCCATTTCAAATGTGTCTGCCTGATGTTCTGCTTTTGTTATGTTGTGTGTAGAACAGTGTTTCTTCATCCTGGTCCTCGGAGTCCACTGCCCTGCACGTTTTATTGGTAACCCTATTTTAAACACACCTGACTTGAATCACTGGCTCATTATCAGGTTTTCGTAGAACTTGGCAAGTAGTTAAGTAAATGTGCATGAGGTTTACTGGAGTTGGTAGGAACTAAAACATGTAGGGCAGTGGGCCGCGAGGACCAGGATTAAGAAACACTGGTATTAAAAACATGGAATTCTTATCTACAGCACAGTCCGGTGCAAGATCAGTCTAGTTCTGTCTACATCTGCTAATGTTAGTATTCAAGAATATAGACCTAATTTAATTTAACTAAATTAGGTCTAACTGTAGAGAAACAGGAGCGCATTGTATTGCGCTGCTAAAGCAAGTGTTACAGCACGATGATTTGTATGATCTGTGTGCTGGCACTCATCACTGGCGCCTGACAAATAAAAAGCATTGTGCTGATGGCTTAGGCTGTAGTATCTCACTCCCAATGTGGATCAATGCTCATCGCCTTGAGACGCAGACACCATTCTATTTGGGTTGATAGCTTGGAGGAAAAACAAGGTGGTGAAGGTAAAACGAAATAGAAAATACCCTGGACAGTCATACCCAGGGACTGTCGTGGGAATAACATCTAAATTGATTCCTGCACCATGCTCACGTTAACATTCCAGTCGAGCAGCAAGGTTTCCTAGACTGCCGACTTTGTGAGAGGAATGAAAAGCCTTTCGTATGCTTGTGAGTTTCATGTTTACAGGAGCCTGATGGTGACTTGCTAAGCAGCTACACTATTTGATGTGCTTTTCAGGACCCAGACAGGACTTTCTGATAATTCGCATAAAAATTTGGTTTCATGAAAATGGCTACAGCTCAGATGAAACAGTCACTTCAAGGATTTGCTGGCTTATTTTCTTGACACTGTGGACTGCAAACATGGCACCTAGATTCTGCATAACTACTGGACATGAGTGGGTTGAATCTAAATGAGCCACTCTTTGCCCTCCAGGCTGGCGGTCTCCTCGCAGTCTGAGGACGGTGTCCCTCCAGTTGCCCTTGGGGCTATCATTTGCACACCACAGACAGAAGCAACTCAGTGGTGGGGAGATATGGAAAAGTAGATCCATCCTGTTCTTGTTGAACAATTAAATTTACCACCAGGCCAGCTTGAGGACTTGTGTTCCTTCCAAAAACCTCCTAAATAAAGATGGAATACTAAACCAGAATTAGTATGGAGTCTAAGTAAAGAGTACAATTTTACTTGTATTAATGGGAGCAACAGAGGGAATAAACATGTTGGTGCAAGAAAAACATGCAGCTGATATTTTTGTTCGTTTTTATATATGTATATATGTACTATATATATATATATATATATATATATATATATATATATATATATATATATATAATAATGTATAATAACATGAGTTGGAAGAAGTCAGTGCTTATTATTCCTTATTAATTCATTTTTATACATGTATATATGCACTGTGTATATATATGTGTGTGTATATATATGTGTGTGTATATATATATATATATATATATATATATATATATATATATATATATATATATATATATATATATATATATATATATATATATATATATATATGATTTGCTGTGTGACACCTTCAACATTTTTGATCCATATATCTTTGCCATATTATGTAAATGTGTAATAAGGTATGTATGTGCTAGTTCTTGTGGTAAAGGGTAGGATTAATAAGCGCAGACTTCTTCCAACTCATGGTATTATACTTTTTTTAAAAAAAATTTCTGTCTATATTTGTTATTTTTCCTGTTTTTAATTTGTCTTCTTTGTATCCAAACAAAACTTGTTATTAAAAATTCAGTATGAAAAGAAATCACATTTTGATGTGGGAGAAAAACACAAAACACTGATTTCTATTGATGGTTCAGATTTTTGGGTGCAGTGTTGGTGTAAATCTGAAGGTCTACATACAATTTAGTGCCGATGGTTTTATGTTTGTGGTTTGCGATGAGTTTTAATTTCAACTCAATCAAAGGGAACTTTTTTTAAAAAGTCCTTGAAGAGTTATACAGTGTAGAACAGACACATAATGAATTAACACTAACATTATTAGCGTGAAAAAGGTGAGCCCAATGAAAATGTACAGTTTTCCAAGTAAGTAGAACAGTAAGAATTTAAATTTTTCATTAACTCAGTGAGCCAAAAGACAAGATGGATTTAGTTCAGAGCAAAATATAATTATTGCATAATCTTCTGCACTTATTATTTACTTGGCAAATTTACATCTGATCAAATCTGATCAAAGTGTCATGGCAAGGACATTAATCATCTCTCCCAGCAGGGTGATTCAAGGCTCTGTAAATGGACCCTGCCTTTGAGTTTTCCTCTCCTGTTGCTACTCAGGTCATTGCTGTGCATCGACACCACCTGTAGCTATCGTCTTTGCCAGATAACCCTTTAGTTTTAGCACAAATATCAGCTTTTTGTTTGGATACATTCATGGATGAAGTTATGCTACTTTCAGCTAAACTTCTATGAGACTTCCACAAGCCAAGGCCACAAGCACCTCTTCAACCATCTTGCTAAAAAAACATGGTTGCAAGATTCTTTAATGTGAGGATTGATGGTCAGCTGTTTTTCTATGACCATGGAACATCTGATTCTCTGTCATGCACTTTTCCACATGAGGAAACTCAGACTGTACTGGATTCACTACGGCGACATCTCCTCCTACGACCACCGCTGTGCTCTTAACTTAAGCATCATTTAAGCACAGAAAAGCATTTACAGATAATTTAAAGTAAAACACTTTTTTTTCAGAATTTATTTCTAACAAAAAAAAACAAACTTTAAAACATTTGATCAACTCAGAGACACAAAGGTCCCTCTGTTACTCTTATTGGTCCCGGCTACCCGTGGTGCCAACAAAGCGACTAACGTGTCCATATCCTGCAAGCTGTACTTAATGGACAATGCACTGCTTTCAGGAGTTCTGCCATCTGCACATGAGATGCGTCCATCCAGATTATTTTCATTTTGTAGTTCCACAGTGCTGTAAAAACAAAGCATCTTCTTCTTCCATCTAAAATCTCTTGAAGACTTGTTCATTCTGAGAACTACTACCATGATTTGCCAAACTACACTTGTTTTGCACCTCGCTATCTGCTTTACTTGAACTGTCATGCAAATAGACTTAAATAAACACTTTCATGCAAAGGACAAGTTTCCCACTGTATCATTATAACTCATCTTAATTATTATTGCTCTTTTATGTGTGGTTTTGGATAAAGGAGTCTGTAATGACTAGATGTAAATGTAACATCCTGTAAATACTACATGACCAGGCTAGTTTCACTGGCCCACAGGGCCTGAGTTAAAGTCATGCATATTTGAAGAAGAATTAGATCCGAACATGAAGGTGAGCAGCACGAATCACCACAACAAAGACTGCAGCAGGATCTACAGCTAAATATATTTATCACTTGCAGATGAGAAACCATATGAATGCCAGCTTTCAGGTCTACATCGTGTATCTTCACCCATGTTCATAGGCAAAGACGTGGGAAGTGTGGTTAAATGTTAACTCAGGAAAAAGAAAAAGAAGGCTAACTCCATGTTTCTGAGTGGAAACTTATATACAGGCTGCTCTGTGAATTAATATAATAACACAATACCTCAACCTCCTTGGCTGCTTCTCTACTGAGGCTCTGTTTACATTACAATACAGAAAGGTAAGGTTGTGTTCTGACCATGTTTCCATGGTAACAAAGGTTAGAATGGATGAAACCACAAAGTTTCCCAACGCAAGGCGAGTCCTATCAGAATATACTGGGACTGAAATCTCTTCACATCAACATGCATCTGTGCTCAGATGCTGCTTAACCTGCAAAAAGCACAAAAAAACAACGACGACGACGGACCTCAATGCAGCTTCAACTTTTTAAATGATTTGGTCTGCTGAAGGAAAACTTGTTTCTTGTAAGGTATTTATGCCGCCAGCGAAGACGCAGAGGTTACATGAGCCAGATAACTAGCGGTTGCCAGGCAACGCTTCTGTTGTTGTGTTTACTGGTCTTATGATGATGTGTCACTGCAAAGTTTCACTGCCCACCATAAACCATTTGCTCGATCATCGTCGCTGGTCCTACTTGCTTTTTCGCCTGCATGGAGGCGGTTTCATACTGATGACATGCATCGTGTTTTAGCTTTGGTGTCTTTGCAACACCAGCGTCATTCTGAGCATGAAGATAAAACTGTCTCTGTGACGTGTAGCAAACAAATCTAAAAGGTCTGTAAAAGGGTCAACATGTCCTGTCAACCACACGTAAAACCAGCAGCTGTAAAAAATGGTCACAATGATAATGTGTGTGTTCTCAGCTAGGGCGCACTGGTTGCAGAAATCTGCCAACTGCTATGGTGTGAAAACAGCTGCGTTGCCCAGTAATAAATAAAAAAAAAAAGAGACAATTTAAGACTGAATAAAATGAGCTCCTCATGAGTTCAACATGTTTTGAACTTTGGGTGATTTTTAAGGTGATAATACGTTGTTTTCATGCTGCAGACATCCAGCAGAGAGAGAGAGAGAGAGAGAGAGAGAGAGAGAGAGAGAGAGAGAGAGAGAGAGAGAGAGAGAGAGAGAGAGAGAGAGAGAGAGAGAGAGAGAGAGAGAGAGAGAGAGAGAGAGAGAGAGAGAGAGAGAGAGAGAGAGAGAGAGAGAGAGAGAGAGAGAGAGAGAGAGAGAGAAACAGAAATTACATGAACCACAGCTGACATGCCTTATTTTTGCAGTGTGTAGGCAAGGCAATGCTCAAATTTTCCTTTCCATCATCTAAACTTAATAGAAGTTCATTGCAGCCTTCTGTGTGAGTGGGCAGGTTTGGACTGACAACACAGGACTTTGTCTCTGGCATGCAGCCGCCAGCCGAAAGGCCAGGTCAGTACGGTGAACTCTCCACAAAAACTAGGAAAAACATGAAATTGCATCTAACCTCTGTTGAAAACTCCAGGACACAATCTTTTTACAATAAGTTGTATATATGGTGCATTTGTCCACATGAAAAATCAACACGATCAAGGGGATTTTTTTAGATTTCCTTTCTGTGATGTAACGCAGAGCAACACTGAAATACAAACATGCTCTGTTGTACTTATCTGCATAGCAAGAAGCTGTTCAGGATTGACGTATCTAAATACTCACTTCTTAATTTTCACAGGTGACAATGTAAAACCGAACAGGTCTGGTCATACTCTGGCATGCACTGAATGTGCTTCCATCAAAAGGTTTTTTCACTTTTTGCACATCTCTCATTCACTGGAAACTTCCTTATGATGTGAGATGCACAGACCAGATGTAGTGCATTAAATTACATCCAGAATGGCTACATTTCAACCCAGACTGATGCATTATCTATTCACTCTGTCTGATCCGTCTCATTTTTCAAAGCCAACTCTTGGTCCTTCACTCTCAAGTTGCAAAAAAATTGAGAAACCTTGATTTGACAGGCCTTCGACCGCGTGGAGTCACTGCCATGAAAAATGCTCTCCGTTTAATGGGAAAGTCTGAACTCTGAAATCTCCCAGCGAGGCTGGTCTGTGACGACACCAGAGCCCCTTGTGGGACACAACATGTCATGCTCGACACTTGGCCATTCATGTAGAGCATGATGGATTTCAAGTTGCCAGGTTTTGGGTTAAAACAGGAGGGAAATAAGGTGAAGAACTGTAAAGCAGCAGAGAAATAAATTATCATTATGGCAGCTGCTGACAATCATAGACTTGGCAAGTCATTTGGCTGACAAGTGTATTGGTGGTTGGTGGGTACGGGACAGTGTCGTGGGACTAGGACAGTGATGTATTGCATGCCCATCAGAGTATGTGCTCATTTGTTACAGACAATGGCTTTGCAGCAGAGCACTGGTGCATTTGGCTTTACAGTATGTTGTTTGCTGTTTTCACTTTGTTTGGATTTGCAAACTGAGCGTCTTGCAGAATCTTAGCTGCAGGCCACTTTGTGACAACTTCTCTTGTCTTCTCCACATAGAGCTCATGCATAATTAGATCAAGCTCGTTAATGTGTTAGTTATGACTTCCTCTTTCTTGTGTGCAATGATTAAAAGGATTAAATCTACCCCAACATAAAACTGTCTTATAGTGTATCATTACTTTTCACAGAAAATGGTAATAATGCCCGAAGTCCCAGCATAACTAAAACCAAGTCTCATGTCATTAATGATCTCTGAAAGCTCTTACTTGCCCAGCTGCAGTGGATATTATTTGCAAAGCTGATATCTGCAGTGACTCATGCCCATAATCACTATAATAATAGCCTGCAAAGCTCCCACAGGTGAGAAGTGTGCCCTTTTCACAAATTATAGGCTGTTATTCAGAATGATAAAGGAATATGAATGCGATCAACTGCAAAGACAGAAGTGTGGTCAAAGAGAGCTCCTTTTAAGAGCGCCACATATGTAACTGCAGAGCAAAAGTTTCAGTTTAACTTGAGATACTCTTGCAAGTTAAGAATGCGACAACCATGTAGACATTGTCAGCGGACATCTTGAGGGTATGAAAAGGCTTGTCCTTGCCGTCAGATGTTGATTAGCCGTCCAGTGCGATGCAGACATGGCTGTCTACCTGTTTCAGTGGGAGGCCGGCAGGACTTGATGGATGTCTTGCTTTTGAGATTGCTGCAGAGAGGGAGGAGACTCTGGCCTCTGTTATTTCTTCACTTTGTGTTTTTCTTCTGTCAAAATGGACCAGGACGTCCCCCCACAGCATGACTCCACCACTTTTGGAAATAACTGCTTTGAGAAGTGCGTAAAGGAGAAAAGCACCTCTACCTTTTCCAATACAGAAGTATTTTTTGAGTAAAAATCCACATAGAATAGCAAAAATTGTTGCAAGAGGTGGAGGTGGGGGTTCCTGATTTCCCATGAGGACTGAATTTGAGGATAATTTTTACAGTACACCTTGGTGGGACATTTGTTTTGCAGATTCCGGGTACCATCTCTGGAAACACACACAGATGCATGGTTTAACTGAGATATGCACACAAAGCAACAACAACAACAACACCTTGAGATGTCATAACACACACGTCTCCCTCACTGACTCATTTTCTGTATCACAAGCCCAATAAAAGGACAGTGAATCCGATTAGATATAAGAAAACAAAGGAAGGAAACGAGCCATTGAGGAGGAAAAAACACATTTGTGCTCTCTTTCCCTTTGCATATTCCTTCAGGATTCTGGCAAGACTGCTGGGAGATTGATGTGTCTGTCTTCTTCATACCTTCCGTGACTGCTCAACGAGGCACTGCGCTCCATGAAGCTCACCGTATTCCTAAATGATGAATGTATGCTGGTGCGTCCACTGGGACAAGAGACGAATCTAATATCAGCTGAGAGAAAAGGTTGATATTGAACATCATCTGGAATTTTCTCTGCCCCGATATTGAAAATCTTTATTCTAATTGCATGAATGAATTGAATGTTCTGTTTTGATGAATCCACTATGCCGCCGAGGGAATTGTAGAAATGAAGCATCACAGATTCGTTTGTGTTTACTGCATGTGTGAGTGTTTGCGTGCCCGTGAGTCATTTTCATACTCTTCCTCTGCCATTGTTGATTGCTTGTTTACTCAAGCAAGAACTCAATTCACAATGTTAACACATTATATAAATGAAACTCCGACAAGATTTTCCACCCACATATTACAACATATCAAATAGTCATAAGAGGAACATTTTTCAAAATATTCGTCACCATTTGGAGGAATGGGAGACAACGTATCAGTATAGAAAACCATTTTTATTTCTCATAAGGCTGTCCTGTAAATGTACTTATATCTACTGGGGGATAACTATGTTTCTCCATTCTGACTAATACTTTCTCACTTTCACTTTGAATAAATCTTCTCTCTCTGATACGTGAAAGGAGATCTACATGAAAAATCCTGCTGATTGCGGTCAGAGTTCATCTGCAGCTGCTGTAGGTCGCTACTGTGTCTGAGTGGAAAAAGATCGCACTTGTCAAGTCAGTTTTATACATTGTTTTGTCATCTTTACAGAAACTGCAAGCATTTTCTGGCTTAACCAACAACGTTGCTGAAAGACACACTAACCTGTGGATCATGGTCAGGAGCTAGTCAGTATTCCTCTGTGCAACTTAAGCTCCCAATAGAGTGCTAAATATATTTTTCAGCCTCTTGGATCTGATATCTTAGTGTTTGTTATGTATTTATATATGTGTTTATATACACAAATGATCTTACATAAAAAGAAAAGCAGTGCTCATGAATTTACATTGGGCATGCCCACAGATTAAAGTCCAAATGTCCGTTATGGAGGATGAAGGTGAAGACAGAAACTTGCCTCATTATCACACTGTGGGCTGCTAATAGTCACAGTTACTGAAAATCCAGTGTTTTTCCCAGCTAATTGTCCTCTCTGTAGCCACTGCAGTGTCGGCAGTCATATATAAATGCCTTCCACACAGAAACACGGAAAATGAGAGTAATTTCCCTCCGTTTTTGCCCTCAGTTCTGTGATTCCCACTTTCGGGTCTATGTAAGCTCCTAAACCGATTTACCTACAGGCAGCCCGGGAGAGATTGTCTTCAAATGTTTTAACAACCTCTAAATAAGTCCTGCTAAGCTGTCTCAGTTTGGGAGGAGAAGACAGACTGAGGGAAACAGACAGAGAGTGGGTCGGAAACTGGCCACAGCTGTGTGGAGGAGAGTCACCAACATGGGGCTCATTGATCAAACAGGGGATTAGTCTGGTTCCAAATCCTTGGCACCACGTGAGCAAAGCTGTTTTATCTGGGTGGATATCCTTTCTGTGGTCTCAGGTAAGCCAGTCAGCAGCCGTGGATGTAAGAGTTTTAGTCCATTGGATGGGAAGAGGAAGGGTGCTCGATGGGAAGAGCCTGGCGCTCAGCCCTGCGATGGGAGCTCTCTGTTAGGTTCTGGGATGAATCTGCAACACAGAGGAGGAAGAGGAGGGAAGAGAAAACACACATACGCTTAGACAGAACAAAGGCATACAAGTGTGCGAGAATTGGACCCTGTGGAGTTGCTTTGTTCACGTTTCTAAAATAAGGGGACTCTTTTGAACTGCAGGGGTTTTGTACAACCCCGTCTCACCTCCTGGTTCACAGAGCTACTAAAAACAGACAGCCTGCACGAGAGCAACGCTAAAAAGGAAAGTTACATTCAGATAAACTTAATAAAAACACCCAGGTGTGTTTCCATGCTGTGTATGTCTGCTTGGACACTTTCCAGGGTTTTTTGCTTCATCCTGAACTCTTCTTACACCATGCCGTCACCTCTACCTTCCCATCAACCACCTTAACGCCAAGCCAGCCAATCACAACCATAGATTCTCCTCTTACTGACTGAAATGACTGAGAAGTAGCTGAATTGGGGCCCCTACTGTGGAGTTTGAGCTGCATATCAGTTGCAGACCTGAACACAACCTTGAGATTGCTGTTGAATGCTGTGCCTTTCAGCGTGCAGCTTAGTGAACGCTTGTGTCCACCGTTTGCGGCTTTTAGAGAAGGTTTGCGTTGCCCCTCCCTTTTCCTTAAAGTAAACCTGTTTGTGTCCAAAAAAATGATAATTTAAATAATGATTATTTCACTGCGTCAGGATAGTAAAGCAAAGAAGTCTAAAGTTAATTTTATACTGTGCAACTAATTTGAAATCCCATAATCCTGTTCATCAAAGAAATACAGTCATGACATTTCCAGCAGGCTTGGCAGGTGGTAGCCAGGTGTGCGGATTTGATTGTGAAAGGTTGTTGTGTTGCGCTTCAGGATGCTGAACATCCTCTGAGTGAGCTCAGAGACTTTATTACCTTCCACGTTTAGAGTGTTGTGTCTTAACATCTTAACATTATTTCAAGATTTAGAGGTGACGCGAGAAGCTGGAAGTTATTTGTTTTTTTAAACATTAAGCTAATATTCTTTCACTCTGTTTATTTGTTATGAAGCAGGTTATTTAGGGGTTCGATCACAGTTGGTTTGTGCAAACACATGAAAAGCTACGTAAAGCAACAGTGTTTGGTGCATTGTGACTCCAAAAAATACACCATTTTTATCATTTCAAGACATCTGCAACGTGCCCTCCTGGCACCATGTGCACCTGCTATTAATATGCATTATGTATAAATAAGTTCAAATTTATGTTAATGAGAGGTGGAAATGCAGAGCAGTGCAGTTTCCCTGTTTGAAAGCAGGTGTAAAGACAGAAACATGTGAAACTAATGCAGATGTTCTGACTGCATGTGACACAATTGATCATTAATACTTATATTTATCCTGATATATTTAACTATTTCTTTGCCTTCTCTCGTACTAATATTAAAATTTAGCAGGTTATCCTTTTAAAAGCATCAACGTTACAGTAAAAAATGTCAACATGTTAAAACGGTTGTCTTATAAATGATGAGCAGAAACATCTTGGAGAAATGGACGTCTTGACGTGTCTGTTAAAGAAGCTGCACCACTGCTGCTTTAAATAGCTGTTTAGAAGGAATTTTCCTTCAGGTCTCGTCACAGCGTCTCTCTTTGAAAAGATGCTCTATTTTTCTACCATGTTCCTTAAACACAGTAATCCTCTTGGCACATCTGTCCAACATTTGCATCTGTATCATCTGTGCTGTCTGCCAACGCATCAAAATTACCTCTGCCAGGAGAGGAGCAGTAACAGGTTACGCTATAGAGGTCCGTGCTCTTTCTCAGACCCCCCAGAGGTTTGTTAGGAAGAGAAGAGGAGTTGTATGGAAATGTCATCATTTCAACCCACATGCATGTGTAAGTGTGACTAACAGTGTCCTCTGTTCTTTTTTCTCTGCTTCAGATGAAGAGTGCAGCAGGTTGCAGCAGCTCGAGGATTTTCTGCCTGTCGCCGCTTTGGTGGCAAATTAGCTGTCTGCATTCTAATTTACTGACTGCATTAAACCGCGATTTACCCAAACCTGAGTTAGTAAGGTCCAAGGACAATTACCTCAGTAAGGAGTTTAGTGCAAACATAGCTATCCTCCGCCCCCCTCTTGTTTAGCACTGAACAAATTAATTAGCTCAGATCCTTCTCAATAGCAGCACTAAAGCAAACCCTCTTAAAACAGAAGACTCCAGACAATAAAATTCATCAAGATCCATTTAATATGACATTGGCAATGAAAAGAAAGAAAAGAAGGTGTATATAAATTGAGCACTTGGAATGAACTCCATCTCTCAAAACCTGCATAAATCTGTCACAAGGTCAAGAAGAAGTCTACAGTTGGCAGTCTGCGCTGCATCTAGAGAGGTTTATACTTTAAAGACATTTTATTTATTAATCATAGACATACACTATGATTAGTTTATAATTCTCTGTTTGTCGCCATGGTGACATTTTACAGGCCTGGAGGAGAAGGAGAAGCGTGATCAAGCATAGAGGTGGAATCACGTCTGGAGGAGTTGAACCGTATCCAACATCTCCGTCCTGGTCCTCAAGGTCCACTACCCTGCAGGTTTCCCTGCTGCAACGCACATGATTCAAATGAAACGGATCTCTGACAGGCTCTGCATCAGTCCGCTACTGAAACCATTCATTTGCAGCAGATGTGTTGAAGCAGGGAAACATCCAGTCTGCAGGACTGTGGGCCTGGGATTACCAGGATGTGACATCCTCATGAACAAAACAAGAAAAGAACAAAGGATGGAGATGGATGTGCTGACAGGTTACTGTTGCTCTCAGACTGTCTTTACAGATACGCTACTTCCTGTCACAGTGTGTCAGCTTGAAATCTATAACCTACTGTTCATAAAGCGACACGTAGCGGGAAAATCATGTCAGAGAACAGCTGGGGAATGAAAGGTGGTGAATAAGCATCATTTGTTCACTGACCTCAACAGTCACACCTGAGTGGAATTTCTGGATCTCTGCTGTTAAATCAGCGCTTATGCTTGTTTATGAATGTGTTTTAAAAAGCATTACAGCTGCTGATGACTGCTGTATTAAATTCCTTTCTTCATGCTTACAAAATATTTCTATTCATTCTTGAATAAAAACTGAGGTCGTCATCATAATTCTTTTATTTCCCCTCCTTAACCTGGGAGAAGAGCGAGTAAAAGAAAAGATGTTTTCCTAGCCTCCCTCCCTCTGCCTGCCTTTCTGACGCTGTATAATTGTTTGGAGGGAGCAGAAAAGGACTGATCTATTTAGCCAGTGGAGCAGGTAATGCAGATCTATGGTGGGCCAGTGTTTTGGGAGGTGCTCCCCAGCCTCACTGTGACTTCCACAAACAAAAGGGCCTGCCTTGTCTGCTGATACAGAACAGGCAATGAAGGGCTCCCTCTCTGAAAGACATAAAGAAAGAACAGAAGAAACATGGGAATCAGCCTCTGGCTTTCGTTTGGCTTCTTACTTTTCATGTGAGATGAAAATGAGACCTATATGTGGCTATAGGTACACTGCCGCGTTGCGTTTCAGAGACAGTTGTCAGAGCAAAGTAAAAACCTCCAGGTGAAATGAAGTGGCTGAAAATAAAAATGAAAAGAAAAGAAAGATGAAGCTTGTTGTGGGTTGTTCTTTTCAGGGTTCTGGATGGAACACACACAAATGTGGCAATTTAGCCTGAGAGGCAGGTGAATGAAGAATGCTGATTAAAAAGAGCGGGGTGAAGGATAAAAGGCCTTTCATGTATCCTGGGGGCTATGCTGTGTGCTGATAGCTCCTCAACAAGACCCTCAGAGGGGGGATAAAGATATCAAGTGGCCTCTGATAAGACGCCACACAACAGTCGGGAAGCGGGCCTGGCCGGCTAGCTCACTTGTGTACCCGCTCAAACACACACATAACAAACACGTAGAATGAATGCATGCATACGCTTCTAGGAGCACACACACACACACACACACACACCACACACACACACACACAAATAAACACGGAGGAGCAAGTAGCATGTCACAGATTAGTCCCTAATGGGATTGGCAGACCAGTGCAAGGCTCTGTAATCGAACCTACACAGAGCCGATAGCGAAAACAGGAACTAGAACAAAGAAGGCAATGAAAGGAAGAGAGGCTGATCCTGCCATTACACAGCGATCACAGACAGCAGGGATCTGCAAACGGTTCTGGCTCTGTGTGTGTTTCCACTGCACTCCAACAATATGCTGCATGTGCATACAGGTTTAGCCATCAGGACGCGGCGCAATTAGCGATGTATGCGCGACCGTTCCTGTGAAAAAAGCAGGAACTGCTAATCATTTCTGCGTGCACCGCCTGTGCTGGATGATAAATATTTACAGTGGTGGTGATGCGATCAGTATTTGTGTCACGCCTGCCCAATCATGCACAGCATGTAAACACACACTTGATAATTTGGCACTGAGTATTTGGGTTAATGGGAAGTCATTGAACATGAGTTGGTCCCAGTCCGAATGGTCTACATTCAAACGCACACAGTGATGTGAGAGACGGGGAAACAAAAGGAAAGAACAGCTTAAGAGAAAGACTAACCTTTACAGAAGCAAGAATGCAGCTCAATTTCTGTTGACGCATCCTCTGCATTTTGCTTCCGGAAGCTAAAAAGGGGAGTATGGCTGGGTGTTCTGCAAAGAGAGGGTCAAGAAAAAAGGACACGTGTGTATTGGGTAGAAAAGCAGCCTTAGGCCTAACCTTCTGGCCCTCTTCTTTTCAGATTTCAGATCAAAGCTCTTTTACTGGGTTGTTTTTTCTTCTTTTATGTGCAGAATTTTACATCTCTAAATGATGTATCTGAAAAATAAAGTGCACGTTTTGGACTTCAGATGCTAAAGACAATTATTAATGTTTGAAATTGTGCAAAGGACTGAACTGAAAATTAGAGATGCATTCTTTAGAGTGAACTAAGAGCTGCGGCTTACCTTTGACAGGCTGGCAAGAACCCGTTCGATCAACTTCTTTCTGAAAGTTTTAAGCCAGTGGTGGCTGAGAGGGGCCCCAGTGAAAGCTTTACATCTGTCTGTTGGCATATAAACCTATAGATCAACCTTGGGAAGCCCCATGCGGTCTAACCTTCTCAAGCTGCACCCTTTTTCTCTACCATCCCATTAGTCTCTGCTTTTATTCAAAGTCATTGTCTCCAAGCAGTAGAAGGGAGGGAGGGGGATCAGTTAAGTGAATACAAATCAGGTGATAAACCTGTCACAGAGTGCTGGACCGCTGGCTTCCAGGACTTAACTTCCTTCGTTCTCTTTGCATGCAGCATTCGGAGTTGGTTTGGAGAGCGGAAAGACAGCGAAGAAGACGACTGGCTGTTAACTTTATCTCCGAAGAAGAATGTGTCCTGAGGCACAGACCACCTGTTTGTTTAACCATCTGCGTTATATTTATTTTTACTGCATGGTCCCTTAGACAGGTTGCTCACACCAAACAGAATCAACCTTGTTATCCAGAAGGCGAAGATGCACCTTCCTGTTATTCCTTCTGCACATCCCTTTCACACAGAAGTGTGTCGGCAAATTCTGTTGGTTCTTCAAATACAGCTGCTTGGCTTTTCTACCAGTGTTGGGGTTAAAAAGTGTGTAACTAGCACATCCAGAACAAGCCAATCTGTTTATTATGAGTATAGATATGTGTGTGTGTGAGGAGTGTGTGAGCTCTCACCCTTGTGGTTTTGATCTTGTTCCCAGAAGAGCACATCCATCCAGAGTTGTCAGGCAGAGTCTTACACTCCTCTCCCTCCAGACACGGCTCCATCTCACACCACCATTTCCCAATTACAATGGACGCTGTGGAAGGCGAGCACAGATCCACAGAGAGGACGGTTAGTGTGTTACATAGAAAGCTAGCTTTCCGCTCAGCATTATGAACGTCCTGGAAACACACCAAGCCGTGTCTCTTAATAAACGCTTCTCTTCCTCTTCGACCCTCGGAGCAGTTGTAGCCGCGATGCACGACTGCGTTGCTGTTGACAATAATGTCTTAAACCAATAGACATTAATCATTATTTTGTTTTGATAACGCTACATCGCATGTAAGGGAGCAATCTCATTTTTAATCAAAACTAATTGCCTCTCATTAACATCGACTGAATTCTTCCTCCAGCAATTTGACAAAAACAAATATGTTCTCATCTTCTCATCAAGAATTCCCCCCTCCCTCTTTTCTCTCTTATTTGTGTCACTGGGTGTGTATCTTCATGTGCATGTATGTGTGTTCTACAAAGATAAAAAACTAAAACATTGTTGAGATCTTGGGAGATTAGAGTGAATAAATGTTTTATGAAGAATATTTATTAAGAATCCTGAAGGCAGAGTAATTGGGTTGCTTTGTTCTGATTGGCTGGCCAGACGTAGCGGTTTGAGTCGGAACTTGGATTTTCACTCGTCACTTTACTCGATAATCAAACCATAAAAAAAAAAAAACAAAAGAAAATGTGTATGCTTTTAAAAAAAAACTTCTTTCTAATCTTCTTGTACATTTATGCATCTTCTACATGTGTTGATCATAAATCAGTTTTTACTAGAGGTGCAACAATACGTTGATCATCTTTATATTGATGAAATGACAGTAATCACACTTTTAAAACACTTGTAAGAAATAAAATGATGAATTGTTTTTAAATTTTCTTCATTTTTACAGCAAAAAGTGACAAATGACAATAAACACTATATTACCTTGTAACTCAAAACTATTTTGTATAATATTGTAAATAAGATTAAGTTTCCACAACATCCGTTTTTTAAATTTGTGTAAAAATCTAAAGCTAAATATCTAGAAAGTTTAAAAAAAAAAAAATATATATTTTAAATATAAAAAATAAATTTTATTATGTTTATTGTGGGGTCCTGAATTAAATTAAAGTAATCTTGTACATGTAATGTAACAACAACAGCAATAACAACAACAACAACAACAACAACAATAATGATAATAATGATGATGATAATAATAATAATAATAATAATGATAATAATGATGATGATAATAATAATAATAATAATAATAATAATAATAATAATAATAATAATAATAATAATAATAATAATAATAATAATAATAATAATAATCATGATCATCTCATCCAGCCACCACTGCTAGAAGTATGCCACACTGCTAAGGTTTAATGTGGTATATCAATCAGTTTATCAATCCTAGAAAATAAATCAATTATATTACACAAATCAAATATATCAAGAAGGTTTATTTATTTTAGTATTGATTCTTTGGGACGTATCATCGTGTCATTTTGCTCTGAAACTGCTGCTGTCCTTCTCTCTGTTGGTGGTGCTGCATTTGAGGCAGTGCTGTCAGCCAATCTCCTGCACATATTGATCCTCAACATCTCCTCAGACCACGATGAACACTTTCTGTACTTCCTGCAGCATTTTCAACTCATTGCAACTCCATCGAGAGTCGCAGTTTTGACTTTATAGGAAACACAGCCATGTTTGTCTGTCGTCATATGATATTCAGGAAACCAATCTGGGCCTCGATGCAGGGTACATTTAGACGTGTTTCTGGATGCATCCTGCAGGACAGTAGCTCTGGAGGACCGGATTGTGGCATCGCTGGTATAAATCATGTCCAAACATCCTGCAGTGGAACCTTGTTCTGCTCTTCATCTCCACACAAACCCACCAATCAGCATCAGATTCATTTATTAAGTTCATTATGTTGGAAGAAGTTTGATCTTCCTGACAGAAAATGTGAGAAGTTCAAAGCAGTTTTCCAGATTATAATTCATCTCTTTTCCCAACAGAACCTTTTCTGCATGTTGTTTGTGTCCTTAAACTTGCCGCTGAAATTTCCATCATCTGTCCTTTCATCTGGCAGACAAGAAGAAAAATCTGAAGGTGAAATTATGCAGCCATTGCATCACGTTAAATTATTAGAATATCATTTTATTTTCCAAACTTTCCTCCGAAAGAAAAAACAACTATTTCTTGTAGCCCCCAGCATCTGTTGCCATGGTTACAGACCAAACCACTAATAAATATTGAGCATGAGCAACATGAAGGAACGTGGTTTAGTCTGTAAAAACATCGGAGAACGCTTGATTCCCCCCTGCTGCTCAGTAAACCCGCTGCATTTCGTCACCTCTCCATGGGCCCCGAGGATCCTGAACGCCACAATTAGAGCATCCACTAAGCAGCTGTGAAGCCACCTTTTGGCTTCCCTGATGGCTGTTTACCCTATAGCTACAGATTACATGCTGGTCCATCATCCAACCTGCTTTCATCGTCTTGCTTTTTCTTCCAGCGTCCTCAGCCTCACTCTGCAGTTCACATTTTTAATCATGTTTGCATTGAGCTGTGTTTTAAGTGACACCATAACAACCCAGGAAGCCCTCATTAAGCTCCAAATTATAACTAGACTCGAGAAGTTGTTTAATCAGTTCTGCTGAGTGATAATGATGTGCCGTGTTGCTGCCAGCCTTCCATAGAGAACCAAGAAGTTATTTTTCATTAAACCATCAACTGTGGAGGATTTATTTTCAACAATGCCAATGCTGACCTCACTCGCGATTGAAAAATTGTAGAGCAGCTCTTGCAAAATAAAAATGAATTCCTCCAAATGGAGGCTGAGAGAATGTAGAAAAGAGCAAAAATGAGGCAAAAGATTAAAATGATGCTTTGCAAGAGAGCCGCTTTGTGAGAGAGTTGAAATATGTTACTGTACTTCATATGAGGGGATCCAGCAGCCGATCCTTTCTACGTGATGAGAAGCAACAATAACTCGAACAGATTGGGTCCACATACCAGCAGCATAAACAGGCCCGTTGATGGATTTATTTATCAACTGAATGTTTAATATTCTCAGAATGGAATGTATATTTTATGTGGTGTTTACATCTGGTGAAGAGTTACACCACCAAGTGGTGCTTCCACAGCATACCCTTTAGCCTTTAGAATTGATTTTTATCATTTGTTTTGGCTGTGGCTCGTTTTAGTCGATTCGTCTCGCTGCTGCAACGTTTTAATAAACAGATGTTCAAAATAAAACAGACAAACGTCAACGCACGGTTAAAACAACTAATGATGCTGATCGTGTTAAAATGCAGTGTTTTGCTGGAATAATCTGCATCCAGACATTCATGGGGACAACACTTCACATATCCTCTCCTGCCAGCAGATGGGTCCACACTGCTCTGCAAAGCTTCAGACAATAATACAGAGTCTAAAGGGTTCATCTGGCCCCCACACGTCCCCAGATACTAATCTGATGAAATGTGTCTCCTTACCAGGACGTTCAGGTGTTCTGTGCTCACACTGCCTGGTTAGAGCCGTGGTAGGAATGTTCCAAACAACTTTGCATGACTTAGTTATATTTTTATTTTTATTATTATTATTTACTACCTATTTGCACTATCTACTTTGTTTGCACCTTTCATTACTATTTGCACCCTCCTTGTTGTTTCTGAGAGCCTATGTAACAGTGAATTTCTCCACTGTGAGATAAATAAAGTCTTATCTTATCTTATCTTATCTTATCTTTTCCGTCTGTTTCTTCTCTGAGTTTGGCAGCCAGTTTCTGAACTTACAGGTGTGATGAGGAAAAGTCTAATAAAGCAATTTCCTGGAATTACAAGCTCCAGTTAATTCCAGTTTGCTCTGAACTTTCTATAAAAAATAGTTACGGATGTTCTCTTGGAAAGGGTGTAAAATGATTCAGTCCAAGCTGTTCTGGCGTTTCAGCTGCAGCCTGTGTGTGGCCTGACGGACAGTCTGAGGGCAAGAAGGAGGAAAAGTCATGGCTTTTCCCAAGAAACTGCAAATCAGGCTTTCTTTTGAAGGAAAAGAAAGAAGGAAAGGTGAATCATACGAAGAGAAACACACAGAAGAGGTGAACATCACCTGAACTAACAGCTTGAGCTGATATCAGCAACACATGAGGATTTATTTAGAAGCAACTGAGATGAATTACTATTGGAAATTCATCTTCGTTGTTACTGTTTGTCATGTTGCAGTCTTCATGGTACGCAGTTTAACTTTGCGTCAATATTTCAGCTCTTCTTCGGGAATTAATCATGACATATTCACTGAATTCTCAGGATTGTGACTGACATCACGACATCTGTGAAGCTACAACAAATTTCAAAAACTGTAAAATAAAGTCCAAATAATCTCCCATCATGTTACAGGATGTCACAGGAAACAGAGGAGATATTTACTACACAATGAGGAGAAGGTCTGATCATCTGACCTACTGATGGAGCATGAGGGACACATTTGCATTTCATTTTAAAAAGTTGTTTATTATAATTATTACTTAATCATTAAATTCAGTGCAAATGTTCAAAATAAATTTCTCTGACATGATTTATCTGAACAACTTAACCCTTTTAATCACAGTGGACGAGTATTTATTTAAAGCTTTTTTTCTTGCATATTCATGAATGAAGATAGTATTTTTGTAAATAAACCACTTCAGTGGATGTTAGTGAGTCATCCAACATGTTTCCACTCACTGGACAATAAATAAATATATGATATAATTGAACAAAATGTAATTACTCAGGTTTGCCTTTGCAATAAATAGAAAAAGAAAATGATATAGCTATATTTTACAGAAGAGTTAAATAATATTTATATAATATTATATGAATATGTTATAGAATGCATTGAAATAAATAATAAATCGTGATGAATTCTAAATATCACTAATAAACAAAAAGCATATCATTGCATATCTGTGTAGAAGTAAAATACTGCTTTTTAAAAAATGTTGCATTTCTTTTATTTAATTTAATTCTGCATGAAAGGGTTCATATTCAATATGAAATGTGGTATAACTTGAATCCAGCTCAGTTTGTGATCTGATTAGATGATAGATTATCATCTAATCATCTAAAACATTTTATACGCTTTCATTCATTTTGGTTTGCAGCACAGAGAAGAGGGGAAACGAGGATGGAAAACATCATAAAACATGGACAGAAAACTGGCTTCATTGCATCATATCATGCTTAAAGAACAAGAAAATGTTCTGAAAATGAAACACCAATAACTTTGCAATTTAACTGTTTGTTTTTTCATCTGTAGTTTTTGTTTAATACCTAAAAAGATTCATTTATGTTCACATTGTGGAAATGTTGTTTTTTATTAGTTAGTGTGAAGTTTCACCAGTTGGCTTAACGAAGGGGAGAAGATGGAGTTTAACATTTATTCATTTATAAACAGAGCAGAACTTTAGGATAAATGTGGATGTTTTGAACAGGGAGGGGGGGCCCATCGGAGCCCCGTGTATGGCCAAGCCCCTGGAATAATATGCGTTTGTATCATGGAGGTGGATGTACACACAGCAAACTTTTCTCCTCTGTTCTTTAAAATTTCCTCCAGCTACCTTTGCACTGTGTCATTATCATAGTATTGGGGGGATTGTTAAACACAAAGAGGAGCATTTTGCTCATATTTTACTCCTGACTGACCATTTCCAGCTGGTTTCTGTCTTTTGTTTTTCTGACTGAATCATCCTTTGTAGCTGTTTTTATTGGTAGTATTTTACTTACAGTTCATGTATAGCACAAGTTTAAGACAGCTACAGCTTAGATAGAATTTCATCCTGGTTCCACTTCTCTTTGCCCTCCTCGGCTTTACACCCGGGGACACAGAGATAAGAGGAATCAGTGGGACTTTAAATGGCATAAAAGTACAGTAGAGATTCTCACACTGAGCTGGAATGAAATAAGTGTCCTTAAATAGCAGCGGCAACATGCTGGCTGTTGACCCACCTAAAACCCAGTGGGGGTGGGGGGGCTTGATTCACCCTACGGAGATCTGCTCATGTCTCTGTTAGATACACTTTTCAAAAGCCCTGCTGTTTAGCTCCCTCCTTATCACATGTCAGATCTTGGTGTTGGCAGTTGTGCGGAGAACTGCCTCACCTCTGTACTCGCTGCAAGTGATGCAAGACCAAAACATAGTGTTTCATAAAAACCCTCCATCCTCGGGCCGTTTTCAGTGTGGGAGTGCATGATCCAAATGTTTCACCCATAAATGCCCCAACACATGGCAAATTTTCTCATTTATAAATCTTTCTAAAAGCTGTGAACTTGGATTCACCATGCTGAGTAATTAGTTCTCACAGCGCTTCAGCTTGAAAGTAAAACGTCCAATCAGAGACAGTGCTTATCATCATTATAGCTGTCATTATCTCCGTCTTCCACTGGCTCAATCAAAAAGCAATGTGTAAGGTCCAAAAGTATCCGCATCCAGATACTATAAACTAGAAGCTGCAGAGCTGCTAAAATGCCTCGCATCGTACAGACCAGCTGCTGTGCACGCTCCACTATCCGTAAAAAAGCCTCTTCATCACACCTCTAATTCATATCTTGACATCTACCCATCCTGCTCTGAAACTTAAAGTTTAATGAGCTCTGAGTGATGCATTTTGACATATTCATGCTCAAATTTGAACTTTGCCTCCAGATATATATTTCATAGTGCAGGAAAGACATGAAGTCTGTGTGGTAGAACGTGGCAACACACCATCTGAGGCATGTCTTTTCTGCTGGCACCTGGGAGAAAACAGAAGAATATATAGTTAAGGCTTCTGGGAGCACTGAGACTTTGTAGCCATGGCTCCACTCAGACCAGGACATCTGGCTTTCACCTTGACCACTGGAGAAGGGCCATGTCTGGGCAGGGATCCATGCATCACTCTCTGCTGACCACTGACCTCCAACAGTCATTTTACTTAACTTCTCCTTGTGGAACCGTCAGCACGGAGGGTATGACCTTTGTTTGAACATCAGCAAACTTTCCTCTGTCTCCTGTGTGGGGAGGGAGGGGGCTTCCCACCGGACCAGTCCTAAATCCCTCTACAAGCTGATTATTCATTTTAAGTTCAGTCTGCGAACAAGATGAAGGCTGTCAATGTGATTAAATGTGTGAACATTAATTAACGCACCCCTCACATTACTGTAAAGTCTCTAGCAGGTTGTCGAAGATGACAGCTGTTTGTTGGAAGAAGTGCAAGCTAGAAGAGGAGGGGTGTTTTATCGGAGATATGAGCCATGTAGCAGGCTAGACTCCTTCGCTTTGATGGACAAACAGCCAAAAGTTGGACTTGAATTGATTGAAAAACATGAAGCGATGGACCTTTTTACAAGTGCATCTGTCAGATCACTGCTGAGCAGCTTCTGTGATGGATTGAACTCGCTGACACGTCCCTGCCAGGTAGCAGAATGTTTGAACACCTTGACGAATGAGGAAGAGAATTGATCTCTGTCTGTATCAAAATGTGAATACGTGTGTGTGCGCTCAGCGAATAGTTAATGTTTTTTAACTTGGAGAGGCCGCACGGTGCTCAGGAGATGTTCTATTAATCACGTCAAAGCGGCAGCTTTCCAGTGCGGTCAGCTGCTGGAGTTTCCTTCTGATGGGTCACTTATATCGTCTCAGGCAGAAAGCCATACGCTTTAACTTCTTACATCATTTTTTCAGCACAAGGCAGCTATAAACAACCAACTTCTGGTCCGTTCTTTCAATTAAACGCTTAGTTTTTTTGGTTAGATGCCTGTTTCTTTCTCAGAGTCTAATCAGTTTGCATCCATGTTTTGAAAATGCCCTGTTCATTCTGTTATTAAGAAAAACTATTGGACAATCAATCATCCATTTGCATAATGCAGCCTGTAAGCAACCAGTCGAGCAAATGATCCCCAGCTCCCTTCACTTGAAGGTTTCCACAGAGCTGCTTGATTTAAACAGAAAAACATTTCCATCTTAATGAGACAGATGCAGAAGGTGCAAGTCTTCTGCAACAGCAGTGGAAGGGTCAGAGGAGCACGGAGAAAATGAAGCAAGCGTATAATTACAGGAGGATTGAGACTGGTGCCCCTGAACCTGAGGTCAGATTCAGAGAGTCATTATTCCACGTTAATCTTTGCCTGTCTCCTGAAAGAGAGAGCCAAGGTTTGATTAGCAATTCAGAAAATAATGTTTGGCTTCGTAATCACACGGCTTTTCTGAACTTGTGCATCGACAATGAACACCCCCAGTACCTGCAGACGTGAAAAGGAGCCTCTGTGCTGTCATGTGATTATTTTCAATTTGAATTGTAATTCAAATTAATTCTCAGAAATGTCATAAAAGGTTTTCTTTTTTTTGTTTTTTTTTGCCATAAACAACCTCAGATTGATTCGGATGAAACTGGAAGGCAGGCAAACAGGGTGACGGTGTTCCTACCAGCAGTGGCTGAGCTGGAGGTAAATCTCTAATCTCCTACTGAACATGCAGCATCTAATGTTTCATTGCACGATTCTTTCTGGACGGTGCGCATGTGTTTCTGGATGCACCAGTCAATGCTGTGAGTGTGCTGCGTATTTGGAGAAATAACGTATTTTACGTTTTGTGGTTGCTTTTTTTCTCATATGTGGGCAAAAAAGCAGCAGCTCCTACCCAGCTGGCAGGAAGTAAAGATATTTCTTTATCTCTATCAGCTTTCTGCAGACATGTTACTGGTGGTAAAAGCTGAAGAAAGCTTTGATGTTGCAAAAATAAAAAATACAAAAGGTTTGAGACGACAGAAAACCGGGAAGACTTTTCAACTCCAGCTAAGGGGTCGGATCCTCTCCTGGCAGGTTAAAGGTTGGAGTCTAATTGTATCATCAGTGCAGTGAAAGCTCAGCGGGATGCGACACAGATGAAGGAGAAAACCTGGATCATGATCCTTTTTTAAAACCTTTCCAAGGATACTTTTTTCTTCCCATCTATCAGATTTTTGACTCATAAAATACAAAAAGAACACAAGATAATGACGACTTTCTGCTTTTAAAGATATTCCTCATGTCCCTTCTCAGGTTTTGGGAAGAAAAACTGTTGGATTACTCAAGCTTCACCTCCTTACTCCTCCTCTCCCTCCTCCAGACATAGCTCAAATGTACCATCAAAACCTGTCACGCTCTGCTATGTACGCCTGCAGTCAAACAGAAGGGTTCATTCCCCATCAGTGATCTGCAGCGAGCAGGCATCTGCACGTGCCTCTTGTTGAAAGAGTTTACTGATACAGCAGCTACATGACAACACAAAGTGGGAACTTGTGTGTATATTAGGGCATCAGCATGTCTGTGTCCACAGCGAGGCTCAGGGCTTGCATGTCTCATACAGTGGGATAAAGGCAGCGGTGCAGTGATGAGCGCCTAAGCCAGGAACTGGTCCGGCGAGGCTAGAGAGATATTAGCGTTTGACTTGTTGAAAGGGATGTTCTTCACTCGGAGCCTCGCTAGCCCTGACATAACTGGGACATAATTCTCCTTGTCAAAGCTAATAATCAATTCCCAGTATGAGGATAATCTGACAGCAGACCCCCACCGAGGATGATGCCTCACAAGGCAAGCTGTCGTCACATGGCTGTGTATTTATAACAGCCAAAGCAGTTACCAGTAGCAAGTGAAAAAGCCCCATGTGGCCCGTCTCCACAAGTCAGTAAACACTCCACAATGAGACTGATCTTCAGCGGGCTTTGATGTCGGAGTTTGATGCTAATGACCAATAATAGAGCACATCAGGGAGACTGCCTGGTTCTGCAAACTTTCTTGAAGATTAAGGAGTGTTCATTGCTCCAGGCTCTGTATGTGTCCAAACCAAATGACCTCTAAAGATCTGTTTTTGATTTGTTACATCGGTGTGCTGGCTATTTATATATATTTTTCTATGGATACATAACCTGTGTATGATACTGTGGCAGCAGGTGTCCCCCAGGGGTTGGTGAGATGAGCTGGGCTGCAGCATCATTCCTCATCTGGACGGAACATTAATAACGAGGGGACCTGGTGAGAAAGCTCCATCTGGGCCAGGCTGCTGCACTGCCGAGGGGACAGACCACTGACTCCACAAGTCTATAATCCCTCAAATGGTGCAGAGCCAACCCGTGGGGCTCGGTTGACAAACACACAACGTTCAGGTGTGGCTTCTCTGGATGAAATGCCCCCTGCCCCCCATTTCTCCTGTGTTCATACATTACAGGAAATATTCCTGAACTGACTGTGTGTTCAGACTTAATTATGTAACTGTTCATCCACCGTTTAGACCTCTGTGGATGTTAAACAATATAGAAAATACTTTTAATCAGGAAATGATCCAACTAGAGAAGGCTCAGCTCAAAGCAGAAATGATTAAAAGGTGAAGTCAGTAGAAGTCTAAAGTGTTGCTCAGTGATGTCAGAACACTGATCAGTCATTTCTACTTTTATTACCTCTTTTCTATGAGTGCCTGGGAATCAGTGCACCAACAACAAAGATTATATGACTGGGAGCTTGCTGCAGCGATGCATGAACTGCATGTTCTTCCTTTATTTTTTACATTTAACACAGATTTTTAATCCTGACAATGTCTGATGTTTGAGATTGATTGCATTGTGCTGTATCTGTGCATGACATAAACTGTAAAATAAACAGCCAGTACTCATTTGTTGAGAGAAATGTACCAGGGTTTCTGCCAAAGTACCTGGCACCCCTGAGGTATTTGCACAGTATCTCTTGGCGTTGATGTACTGATACTCTGACTGCGTCAGTAATGAAAAGCAAACACAGACAATGTCATCCTGGACTGCTAATTATGACCAAGCAATTCGATCCATACAAGGAGAAGTGTCTTTAAAACCTCAAAATCTCCAATTAGCGCTTCTTCTTTATTTGCTTTTCACTTATAAAATGTTTACTTTTCGTTCTACTGTTCCAGTTACTGTCTGGTTGGGGTTAGGCATGAAAACCTGGCCAGGTTTAGGAACTACAACCCTCCAGTCAGGTGTAGGTAGTAGAACTTGGTTGAGGTGAGGAAACAAAGCTTGCTCAGGTTTAGGGAGATGTTGTAGGATTTAATGGATGTTGCTTCATCATATTAATCCAGCGCGTTGGGAAAATCCAAAGCCTCACTGTGTTTACACAGAGATTGTAAAACTGGTGGCAATAACTACCATCTGCATCATTATGCGATGCCAGGAGGTTTGGACAAAACAGCAGAAACTGACAGCGTCTGAGTTCGAGTGGGCGGGAAGAAGACGCGATGTGCATAAATACGAGAGGAGCGCCGAAGTTCTCTGTGGAGGAGTCGTTCTAATTCACATCCTCGCATCCTTTGGAGTGTCAGTCGTGGCTAACCAAGCTTGTGAGCCCACCAAGCACGGCTGTCTACGCCGTTCTCCACATAATTCATAATGAAGATATTTTGATGGGTTTTGCTGCAAGAGGGCGGTCAGAGAGACGACTTTGATCTCAGGTAAAGGTGGAGGTGAAAGGCTCGACACAGCGGTGATAAATGAGCTCTGTGGAGTGAAGGGCCATCACAGTTCTGTCTCAGTAGACTTGTGACTTCTTGTCAGGTTACTTTTTTTTCTCTTTTTACCATCTTTGGGAGCTGTCTCTTCCAGATTGTTTTTTTTTGTTTCAGTGGAGGTAATTCATGTGCAGTAGCCTGAAGCCTTCCTGACTCGTTGTTAGTTATTCATTTCCATCAGCCTGAGAAGCCCTGAGCTATGTGATCTGCAACGTGTGCCCTGTTCAGGTGTTCATCAGCTGAACTGGATCATCTTTTGTCCCCGAAGCACAGCACAACATGGTTCTTCATGGTCCAATGTGCTTTTGTTATTAGAAATATAACAGACAACAGGAGCTATTATGTTTTAAATGAACCGTTATTCTTCTGATGGGTGAAGTACTTTTGGAAATAATGCAAATTTTAAAGAACATGTTGCAGATTAGAGCCCCCCCCCCCCCCCCCCCCCCCCCCCCCCCCCTCCTTAAATGAGAATGTGGAAAATATTTTTGGAACTAATATTGAACAAAAACACACTTAAATATATTATTTGGCTTTTGGAGTAGTTTCTGTTAGAATTTTTACTACCGGATCTAAAACCGTGAGACAGGAAGGGACGAAGGAGAAGGAAGACGTGCCAAAAAAAAGCACCAAATTGTAGGAAGCACAGTAACAGCATCTCACCTGTAGATGGCGTGTATTTATTCCAGGGTAACAATGAATACCCGGCATCTACAGGTGAGATACTGTTACCCGCGCTTCTTGCGATGATTGTGCCTCTTATGGCAGGAGTGTGTTGCTTTTCTTTTTTTAGCACAACGCCGTCTCCCTCTAATGTCATTTAATTTGATTTCTGAAAACCATCTCCAGACTGTCCTTTTGGTGTCTCTGCAGGGTCCCTCACGACTTTCTTTAATGCCCTTGAGGGCCAGAGTCCTGCAGGTTCAGTTGTTTCCTGCGGCAACACACCAGGTTCAAATGAACTTATCATTAACAGACTTGTCACAACTTGACCAGCTGTTGGAGATCCATCTTGTTTGAATCAGGTGTGTTGCTGTAGAGAAACATTATATACCTGCAGGACACTTGCATGTTCTTGAACTGGTTTTATTATTATTATTATTATTATTATTATTATTATTATTATTATTATTATTATTATTATTAATAATAATAATAATAATAATAATAATAATAATAATAACAACAATAATAATGATAATAATAATGATAATAATAATATGAAAGAAAAGAGAACAGATCAAATTGGCCTTTGCACAGCTTGCCTTATAAAATCTATTGTATTTATCATGACTGTACTGAGCTTAAAGCTTAAGCAGCTTAAATCTCTAGTAGGTAAAGATGCTGAGAGACATGTTCCTCTGGGTGAAGCGGTTCCTCGTCCTGATAGTAGTCTATACATTCTGTCATCATGAACAATAAGAAATATAGTTAGACCCCTCAGTTTACTGTAAATCTGTAAAAACTCTGACCAATCCAAACCCAAACGGAGTTGTTCATTTCTTATATTTCGTAACTTCTTCTCCCGGCTCCCCTCCTCCCCCTCCAGCAGCGCATACCTGATACCTGCCACACCCTGCATATAAACAGCGTGTTAGGATGAAAATACAAAGTAGTGAAGAAGAAACTCGGAAGGCAAACATGGCTGAGAAAATGCAGGAAGGATTTCCCGACCCGGCTCGGTTTATTTGCCTCCTCCTGCTAAACAGCCGAGAAAGAGAAAATCGTTGGTGGAAAAAGCTGCGAATAAAAAAGCCTCGGATCACGCAAGGAGCAGAACCGGACGGGGAGGGGCCAAGACAAGGGGAGGAGCCAATACAGGGTCCTGCGAGCTCCACAACATCACCTACCGCAACTTTAAATGTCTACTGGAACCTACAGGTTAGAATACATGATAATAAAGCTCGGAAGGTTCAAACTGACTGTCTAGTTCCCATTGATTTTCCTGCAGAAATGGTGAGTGTGTGCAGCAGCTCAGGTTTTATCTGCACAGAAAACCATTTAGTTTTCTGCGTGAGATCCCAATCAGACTTCAAAATATATGATGAATCAGCAGATTCACTTTCTTTACAGTCTGATGTAAAAATGTAAAAAACCTGCGTAAAGGTGCTCAGGTTGATACCGAGCACGGAGGTTCGATTAGCTGCTTGCTGTTATCACGTTTGCTTTCATTGTCTATACTGACTCCTATTTGGCCATCCACACACACACACACACACACACACACACACACACACACACACACACACACACACACACACACACACACACACACACACACACACACACACACACTTGATTGTTGGGAAATCTGGATCTGGTTTGTACACGTAGTAAATGTACTTGTACTCATATAGCAATTGGAACTACATGACACCTTCAGCCATTGTAACGCTCATAAACCTGATAAACACATCAGGGAGCATCGGGGTTCAGTGCCTTGCTCATGGACACTTAGGCATGCAGTCAGAGCTACAGCTGTGCAGACACGCGTGTTGATCCCTCTTTAATACGCTTTGGGCTGGAGGATATTCCCTTCTTTGTTCATTTTAAAGGTTGGTGTTGGATTTTTTGCAAGTCACCCTGCGATTGTTTTTAATTAAATGTAATAATGTGATGACTTTACTGTTATATTGTTTTATAATCTGTTGCTGTTGTAAAGTCGTCATCGCTGTAAACGAGGGACACCTCAGTGACTAACAACGTTAAAATAAAGGTTTAAATAATTAAAATAAAATGGTAAGCTGCAGCATTGTTGTAAAACACACTGGACATCTCACCGTCCACACAGGAGGGTTTGTTGCGTGTCGTCCCGGCCACTTTCCCAGGTAAACAGGAGCACTTGACCGTCTGCGAGCGCTCTTCAATGCGGTTCTTGTTGCAGCACCGGTGGGCAGCAATCACCTGGCACGTCCCACCCTCTGAGGGAGATGAACAGAGAAACATGCACATGCTCAATGATCAGAAAAGATTTCATCTTCATATGCATGTTTTTAGGATCGGTCTTAACGTGAATAGAAGATGGACTTAGTGAATCTCAGCTACACACACTGTATCATGTGAGGCAAGCGGCGCTACAATCACTGGGCACTTACACTGTAAGTATGTGGAACAAATTGGCCCTCAAGGAATCTCAATTATGTCATCAAATTGCCTCTCAGTCAAGGCTGGCTGTCCTCACTCCATACCAATCAGCTCGTGATGACTATCATGAAGAACATTACACACTCCGTATGCAATAAGCCATTTTTCTGCCCTCCATATGTTACCAATATGACCAAAGACGGGATCAATCATTTGAACACAGTCATTAAGACATTGATATAGCCGACTCTTCTTTGTGCAAATACACACTAATGCATTATCTCTAACGTATAGAGGACATCAGTCGGAGCAAATGCAGTCCCATATGCTCCAGTTTGACAGAGGAGATTCAAAAGAGAAGGTGATATGTGCCGACGGCAGCAGCGGGTCAAAACAACAATAGGGAAAATTACCCAAGGGAGGGTGAAGGGGTGATGAAGCTGAGGGACACCATAAAATGAGTGAGACAGGCAGGGAGAGAGAGCTAGAGGACAAGGTGTATCTGGCTGCCAGGGACTGGCCATGCCAGTGAGTAATGAGGGAGCCACTGGAAGTGCCCCCTTCACACAATTATAAAGCGTGAGGCTAATGCAGGCAGTGGAGCTGCAGGAGAAAGGCCCTTCATCACCACTCTCCCCCATCCTCAGGCCCCAGGAAAAACTCTTTATCTTCCTATGACAGGCTCAGCAACAGAGACCAGCTTCCAACAATTAAACTGGAGCTCATCCCAGGACAGGAGAACAGATACGAATAGAAACTTATTCTTTCCAAAACACAGGCTGGAGAGCAGAAAGACAAGCAAACGCCACACTTCCTGCGGCTTAGGCATGATTTTATCTGAAAGTCGCAGGTTTTAATGGAACTTCCTGCTAAGAAGAGAAGATGCATTTGTCTGTGCAGGCATTACAAGAAGCTGTGTGTTCTCCTCTTGCTGCGTTGTTGTGTAAACGTTGCAAATAGCTTGGGTGAAGAATTAAGGAGCCGAGCACCCAGGAGTTCCGAGAAGTTTGGCAACAGTTTTCTTCTTCCATTTCTATCAATGTCTGCCTTGGCGAGACCAAAGTCCGAGGAGTCTGGGATTAAAAGGCAAACATTTGCAGTCCTGCCAGCTGTCGTGCACTGTTAATGTCACTCTCTCAGCACTGTTGTTAGATATTTCTGGGCAGAGGTGTGCTAAAACCTTGAACTACACAATGTGTTGAATATTTTACCATCAGCTTCCTGACCTGCAGACTTACTTTCAACTTGAAACAGATCACTAAATATGTGAGGGCTTCATGCTACGCGGCAAATCGCTGATCTGAACCGAACCCCGTAGCAAGGCCCAGCGTCTGATCTGGAGGTCAGGCCTGCAGAGCTCTAAGTAGCAAAAAGCTGACCAGGCACCACATAAGCTGCATCATATTCATAGCTTTGTCTGATTATTATACGGCTTTTAATTTCTTTAACTCGGATTGGAGATTGAACAGATTTAATTATTCAGGAAAAACAAGGAACTCCTTTGGGAAAATAAAACAAAACAAAACAAAACAAAATAAAAAATAAAATAAAATAAACAAAACAAAACAAAACAAAACAAAACAAAACAAAACAGAATAAAATAAAATAAAATAAAATAAAAACAAAATAAAATAAAATAAAATAAAATAAAATAATAAAATAAAATAAAATAAAATAAAATAAAATAAAATAAAATAAAATAAAATAAAATAAAATAAAATAAAATAAAGACTCATACATAAGAAAGAGTTTAGGGATTTTTTAAGGAAAATAGAAATGTGTCTGTACTGGATTGGCTGTCCTATTTTAGAAGGTTGTCTCATGGGTTACCAGTAGCGATGTACAGTAATAGTTTAGTGAAACAAGCCAGTAAACAAACAGCAGACGTATACAGGAAATGTCTCAACTGTGACTTATTTTGGACATGTACAGATTGCCTTATTGTTTTATGATATATGTCGTCTTTTTTCCCCCGCTGAGTTCAGTGTTTAACAAGCAGAAATAAAAACCTGTTGGAGTTCTGACATCGCGAGCCTGTCCCGCTCGTTTACCGCAGTAAGCAGAAGCAGGTCAGCGGCTCGGCGATTTAGCAGGTTTTCAGGAAGAAAAACTGTTTCTGGAAAGATCACAGCACATCACACTATTAGATAACTGGCAGAGTGCTGTTTATCTGCTGGAAAGAGATGCGTTTCTGCACCTCCAGTGCAGAACTGAGCAGATGTTCACATTTCACTAACATTTTACTAACTGTGCGGTGGGTGTGTGGTTCACCAGCGTGTGTATGATCAGATTTACCATGAGGAAAAGTAAACGTGCTGATTCATGGGGTGGAGACTAATTCCTCCGTCTTGATTTGTTTGATAATTGTCAAACAGCAGTGAAATGTAAAATCACCATGAGATGCAAGACGCTGTTGGGTTTTTATCATCAGTTCAGATAATATTTCAATGGCTTTAAAATCAGATGCCTTGAACAAATTTTAGTGACTCATTGATGCATTAACAGACCATGTTTATCATTACTTCTACATCTTTATAAATGTTGACCTGCAAGCTTGTCTTAGCAGTAAGTGCACGGCTCATGCACGTTTGAGCCAGTGAGTGCAGACTGGAGCAGGCTGGGAACTAAAATTGTGCAGTCATCCGGTCTGAATATTTTAGGCACATGTCTGATATTCCTGAAGACGTAGTCAGCTATATAGCAGAAATACTTTAGAACAATGAAAGAAGACAGCATGATGAACTCCTCACTGTGTATTATTAGTATATATACATATCAGCCCAGGAGGATGGAAATCCCTCTCTAGTTTCTACATTATAATTACACAGTGACTTTATTTACACTGACAACAGCACAGCCACATGTTTCAAAGTGGGTTGAAGGCATCTTAAAATATACTGCAGCTGCATGAAAAAACACTCATTATGTGCACATATTGTTTTTTCCAGAACAAGAAAAAAGGTTTAAATGCACATTCAGAATTACTGTTGTTAAATGCAAATATAACTAACAAAATAATCATCATTAACATTATGAGGTATATTTTTAGACCTTTGACCAAACATGACAAAATGAAAATAAGAAACAGTACGGAGGCATAGAACACACACAAGCACATGGGCTTTGTGCTGAGGTGGAAATGATGTGTGAAACATTTGGTTTCTGAAGGAGAGAGCGGCATGAATACTGTCATGATTACGTTACTGGATCAGCCACAAGAGCCACTTGAATGACAAATGACTGCTTGGTCTAAACATAATCCCAGTTAAGTAGTCGGCGGCTCAGAATGAGGTAAATTAGTCTTTATTATGTGCATTTTAAAGTGAAGGTGTGTGTATTTAGGCATATGACATCAGGCAGCATTTAATAATGGATATTTTCCACTCAGGTGCTCAGTAGTAATTATGTGTGCATTCTGGCACAATATGGGACAACAGCAACTTGAGACATGACTGCAGCTGTGATGGATGCAGCGCTCGGAGCCTGTCAGGCAGCTAAAGGGGTTAATCTAACCTGCTAAGATGGAGTGCGTGGTTGAGTACTCTAGCCCTCGGTGGGGAGAGGTGAAGGGCATCGATGAGTCCATCGACTGGTCATTTTTCTCTCCGCAGCCCACAGTGACAGCAGTCATTAAATGACTGGATGCGGTGATTATGTTTAAGGAAATCAATGCTGCATTGTTTTCAGCTCAGCCCAACGGCCAATTACGAGCAGTTAATGAGGGAGGGGGGGGCGGGGTTAGAGAGGAGAGCGAGTTGCAGCAGGGAAAGCGAGCTGTGACTCATATCAAACTACACAAACTTTGGTGATGAGTCAAATGCATCCCGAGAAGGTAAAAATACAAGGCTGGCTGACCTTTTACACATACATAAAGAATGTATACTTTCTTGGCACATCGCAGTGTTTTTTATTGATCACTGTGGGTTTGGCGGTGTGACATTATAGCACCTTTCAGACGTGCACACAGGTAAACATGTCCATCATGTCTGAATGAGCACCTCAGTGCATTTTAATAATAAATAACAGAGACAAGACATAGCAACAGCTTTGCATGTCTTCCAACACATTCTGACGAGCAAGGAGTCGCTTTAAAAGCCAGAGACGTTGGGAGGGATTCGTTTGTTAAGGGTTCAACTAAATAATCATACAAACCACACAAATGCTCTGTGTCCTGCAGTTTAACAGTATTTTACATATTAATAAAGTTTTCTTTGAAAAAAAAACACATTATGTTGCAGCTTGTCTCACAATGCAGACAATGAAGAGTGTCAATTTTTCTTTCCATTCTGATACCAAGTAAACTTCAGCCAGTAATCAGTGATATCCATCCAGGATGATTATTTTTAAGAACTTGGAAAATCACCTTTACAGCAGCTTTTCTCCACCCACCCTGGTCCCAATCAGATATCACACAGATCTTCTTCCTCGTGCCTTTTTGCCAGCTGGGATGCAAGGATTTGGTGGATTTGCTCTAATCAGGATGGACCAGAATATTGCATGAAAAACTGAGTGGTTAACTGTGTGATACATCAGATGGCTCATCCTGCAGCCATCCTCCGAATGGAAGGTTTAAAAACAGTAAGAAACTTTGTAAATAAAGAGGATAAAGATGTTTTTGGATGATTCCGTTCACCTCTGTAACAAAGACACCCATATGCCCAAAATCAGCCTCTCTCACTGAGGTGATGCCAAATAGTAGCTTTTATTGTTGTTGCATTAATGCACTGCTAAAATCCTTTCCAAAGTACAACAATATCATCATTTTAATGTTAAAACCAGTTCAAGAACAATAATAACTTTTATTGGAATCAATATTTCAGTATTGATCCTCATACAGGCAGCAGAGTAGATGTTGAACCTAGACGGAGTGAAACATCTTGAACTACTGCAGTCATCACTCTGCAATGTGTAAAAAACCTGCTCAGTGTATAGAAACAGTAGTAAAAGTATTTTTCTATGGATGATGTGATTTCCTGTGACGCATAAAGTGACATGTTGCCAGGAAACTCTGACTTGGGCATTTTGTCTCTACTGAATAGAAAACATTGCATCTTCATCACTATTCCAGGTGTGAATGAAGCAACGAGGAACCTTGAAATAAAGTGACCCATGTCTAAACGATGGAGTCCTGCCATTTCATAGACTGATGAGACTGTTAACCTCACATATCCCATATCTGAGACAGTCTTACATGCAGGTGTTGCTAAAGCTTTTTTATGTTTTCCAGCTCTACGAGGAATAATAACAAACTCCTGAAATAGACTGCAGGATCTGTCAAGCAGCTTTAAATGACTGCTGTCGCTGATGATGAAGCTCTCAGGCCGACAGAGAAATGCTAACCGCTGGAGAAAATAAATATGATTCTGTCCAAAAGTCTGACATGAAGTTGGTGATTATGGGGCTGATGGAAAAATGACATGACTGAGGGGTCGTGTGAAGTATTCTGTGTTGCGAGCAGCAGAAATGTTTCATTGAAAACCTGCTTCTGAAAGCGTGATGTCGGAGTGGGAGACATGGAAGTGGGCTGCTTTTTCAGTGTGAGTCAGTGCAGACTACTTTAGATGTTTTAAAACCCTGCAGACACTTCAGGTAGATCCCCATCAAGGACTAAAACCCAGTCTATGACTACATTACTGCTGAGCCTGTACTCAAGGTCATAGCAGCATGACGGATTATTGCGCAGCAGCTGAAGACTTCAAGCTTGCAGGAATCAAAGTGACGGTTTCGTTTCATCCCTTGAGTGACAAAGAACGTTGGCAAGTGATTGCTTTTTGATCTCACTGCACTGGAAATGTATCTGATGAGGAAAAATGCAGGTGCCTGTGACGGTGTCATCGCAGCTAGACAAAGCAAACAGTATTCCACCTTGGCTCGGCTTCAGTGGTGGCAGCGATAATCTATGCAGGGCGGCCAAGAGCGCTAATCGCTGGCTCATCATCAGGAGGCACGGCTGTCCCCTCCTCTCTCGCTCTCAGGCAGTTTATCTCTCCATCTCCGGCTCTGCTTCTACCACTACTACTGTTATGAAGTAATGGCATATGGGTGAAAGAAGGGACACAGCAGTTGGTGAGAACTTAAGCCTCTCAAGGACTCATTGTAACAAGTTAATCAGTACATGCCTGCGGTTTCCCCTGAATGTTGTTCTGCATGTTTTGCTCTGCCAAGCAGACAGGTACAGCATCAACAAAGGCTCCAACTTTCTCTACAGTCTCCCTCCTCCTGCTCCTTCTCCTCCTGCTTGTTGTGGATCTCTCGTACTTCTTACAGCTATCCACCGTTGTACAACTTTTAATTGTCAATTTACGTTTTCAGAGGAGCAGAAATGATGGTTCCCAAAGCTCTGTGGAGCTACAAAATGTAAATTCAGTTCTTATTGACAAACCAGTAACAGCTGCAGTTTACATTACTGTTGAAATGAAGCACATTTGGAGACGAACTGAGTCCTGCGGTTGTCTCACGGTGAACAGACTTCGCTTTACTCTCAGCCTGAGAAATCATTCCAGACATGCACACATTTCTAACTCATTGCTTATTTTTGTTGATAACATCTGATGAAATCTGATTACATTTCAGATTTCAGCATCCACAAACTCCTGCACTGTTTGTCTCGGTTAGATTTCTGCTTTTCTGCAGGAAGAAAGAGAAAAACAAGGATATTAATGCTTTGTTTCCTAAGGAAAAGGCTTCAAAGTGCTTACGGTCCAGCCGTATAAATCTTTAACAACGTTCATCACAATTTTTGCTTTTCATTATTTAAACATGAAGTTGGAACTTTTGAAACACTCCCCCTGATTACTTAAGATAATGTTTAAACATGCTACAAAGTACTGTCAAGTGGATTGGAAATGGGAGCCTTGGAGGCGCTGCCAGGGAACAACTTTTTATGTTCTTCCCTTTGGCAGCTGATAAAGTTTACATATTTTATTAGAAATTACACAACCCTCATTTACTTCTTAAATCTCTGCACTTCTGTAGCTGTACCAGTTAAAATGAAAAAAGAAAGAAGTCACTGAAAGGAGGAGAAATTAGGCCTTTTCTCCATGTTTCCAGTATGAAGCATAAGAATAAAATTTGATGTATTTAATTAGTTGTTCTCTTCTAATGACCTAATTTGTGTACTGATTCATGTAACATTTGTGTCTGTTGTTAGCTAGAAAAGAATGACCAATATGGGATAAATAAAGTTTTCTGAATCTAAAGTAAATTAGTAGAGGAACCACATGCATGTTGCATATTTTTGTGTTTGTGCCAGATTGGAGCTGTGCTACATCGAGTAGTAACATCTGGCACGTAGAAATGAAGAGAAGTGTGAGGATGTGCAGTTTTCTAAATGTCCACATAAGGCTGGAACCCAAAGCCAGTCGAAACAAACTGGTTCCATATTAAAGTGCCAAACTTGAACTCATAATGTCTCTTCTCTACGTTGTTGTTTACCAGTGGATTGTTGTTTGTTTTCAGCCCTTCCTCTATGACCCTTGACTTTTCTTCTTGCCCTTCTTCCAGGTGTCTACCTCTCTTCTGACTCCACCGTCCACCAGAGGACCCAGACTGGTTGCTGAGGCAGGCTTTGATGCTCGCCTTGCAGACCACTTTGGAGGATCTGCTTCAGGCTTCATCTCACTGTTCATGGAGTTCAAGTCCAAAACTTTCATCATGTTTTTCAGTATAAATGTCTCTATGATGCATTTCAGTCTAATTTATTTTAACGTACAAGTCCAGAAGGGCAAGAAAAAATGAAGCATTTTTCACAAACCCCTTCATTCATGTTGTATTTATCCTCTCAGATCAGACAGAAACACGCCGACAGAGAAAGCTCCGCCCCATGTCCTGCAGGCTGCGTCTGATTGGTCAACTGCCAGGAGTAGTTATACTGAGCAGTGGAGGTGGCCGTGGCTTTCTTCTCATGAACGTGCACAACCTGGAGAACATGACCAATCACTGAGTCCCTCCTCCAGGACGTCACTAAAATTTCCAAGTAGAAAAAATTCCCTGAAACCATTGGTTCCATCACCATGGAAACCGAACGTAGAGAGTGATGTAAAACTCAAACATGTGTTTAGGTGCTAAATAAAAAAACGGCGCCACTCACATGTTAAATGAGTATTCAACACTATAAACTGTAGAAAGCTCAGAAAACTAGACATAGCATCATAGAGCCGCTTTAACTTTTTCCTCTATGTTTCTTTGAGCCGAAATATGTTCAGAGACAAAGAAAAAATGTCATTTTTTTCATATTAAACGAGTAATATTTGTATGTTTGTAGATAAATTTACCAGTTTAAATTACAGCTGAACTTAATGCATGATAAATGATGCACATTCAGGGCATGGTCACTATGAACGACAGGTCAGTGTTGTGATCCAGGGAGATGTGATGCTCATGTGTTTGAACCATTTGTTTAATTTCCCGTCTAAAAGCAAAAGGTGAGAAAGGTCAAATGGCAGAAATGAACCTGGATGGTAATGACCCATCAACCATGAAAAAGTGCTGAAAAGTGTGGTTTGGTTCTCTTTCTACACTGGCCCACACATTAGATCCTTGGTTCATAGTACTTAAAGAGGTTCAGATTTGCAGAAGTATGTAGAAAACTCGGGTATTTCCTCAGAAAACCTGAAAACTTTCTGGTCTATGTGTGACTGAAATGTTTTTATTAAAATGAATTAAACTGGAAATCCTTACCAACCTCTAGTCCCAGCTTCTTACATTTAATTTCCATTTCATGTGTTGTATGTCCCAGCCAGGCGCCATACAAGCAAACGAACAAACAAAAAACAAGAACTCAGTCTAGTGAGCTGTGCAATGTGAATAAAAAGGTTTTCCAAACTCTGAAGAGCTTTAACAGAGCACCAGGTTGGAGACGAGGCCTAACTTTTACACACTGAAAGCATTTGAAGGAACAGCTTTGAGACCTTTTATGATTCTGAATGCTATTGATAATAACACACACATTAATTTCAGGTATTGTTAAGTGTTGCTTATGCAATAAAACCTTTTGACTTGCATATCATTTATGCATCAGAGGATTCACCATTCATCAAGTGCCCATCAGTGCCCGGCTGCAGAGACGTGCATGGCTTATCTGACCTTAGGCAGTGTGAGGGCTTCGGGCCGGTTTCCCGCTTATAGCCCGGATTTCACCACGCTCCTGGGGCAGCATCACCCACAGTAATGGAAGTAGACAAACAAGTGAGCAGCAGCTATAGTAGAGCCTGGAGCTACCTAAAACCTCGGGATGGGAGTGTAGAAAGAGAGGGAAAAAAAAAGACTCCAGAGCTCAAGCTGATTGACAGGAACCACTGACCCAGCGATACAGAGCCACACGAAGAAATGTTGTTTTCCCTCTGCTGGTGCTTCTGAATCCAGCCGTATTCACACAGAATACTGAAAACTGGTCCAACTTAGAGAAAATGACCAAGAATGGAGGGTCAGAAATGTAAAAAAAATCTCATGACGCTTGTTCTGAGCAGATTTTCGACTCGAGGATTCGGCAATAAATTCTAGTTTAGTGAGCGGGATTAGTATAGTGCAGCGATTGCACCATCCGTAGTAAAAGTCTTGACATCTTTAACAGGTAATTCCATTAGTGCAATGAAAGAGATGCAGGGTGCACGTTGGCCATGGCCCTGGTCGATTCTTAATCACCTGTATGGGCTTCCTCTGGTGGGCCTATATGACTCCAATGCTCACATCTTTATGGTTATTAAAGTTAACGATTGCTGCGTGGCTCATTTACCAAGGCTCTATCAATACCAGTTCAGCACCATGAAATTACCCCACTCCAGAGGGAGCAGCGTGACAAACCGGATTAAGAAGGGCTCTCTAATACCCTGGCATATATAACTCTCCGTGTCATGGACTGCTGCAAGAAGACCCACTGCCAAGCTCAAGCCCAACGGAGGGCGGGGAACTAGGGACAGCTGACAACCATTAAAGCTTAAATGTCAATTCCAGCTTTCATTACTCACATGGTTGTTCAGAACAGGGATGAATAACGATGAATAAAAAGGTTAAAAAAAATGTTTATAGTTCTGAGAAGTTGCCTTATAGATGGGAATAGAGTGATTATGGTAAATATATGCAGGATGTAACCTACTTTTGTGGTCTTTCAGGTGTAAGCATAACTTTGCTGGGTACTATATTATATTATGTATGAAGGGGGGATCTTTGCATTTTTAATATAATATTAAAAAACAGTGAAGGCAGAAATGAAATTGCCTCTCCAGTCACACGCTGCTTATCTTATTGTTATGTCAGGTAGGTGAAGCCTACATAGACTTCTGCAATGTCAGAGATGGTACAACATCTAGAAAATATAGAAAGGCATCAGATTACACTGTAAAAATTTCTATTTATCACCTTGTGTGTCACTCAGTTGTCTATTCGTGCCTGTGTGCATCCAAACTTCTGTCACCGAAGTGAAAAGCAACAAAATCACAGAGTTCAAGCCTGCAAGTGCAGATCTTTTACTGCACCCTGATGCACAGTTAGCAGTGCCTGACCTCTATTCAGCATCCATAAGACATAGGTCACTGCTCGCTCGAAATGAGAGTCGGATGGCGAGATGAACAACTAAATTGTCCATTCAAAATCACAAAGCTACTTTTTAGAACAGCACAATAGAACTGCCTTCACAGGAAAGACAGACCCTGGGAGGAAAAAATAAACAATTGGAAGCGTTTCAGCTCCTCAAAAACACCTGAAAACAGACAGAAGTTGCAGTTTGCTCTTTCTTAAACCGGGAAAAATAAAAAAGAGGAAGAAATTGAAAACACAAATTATGATGTGGGGCTATTTGATGAACCAGCAGATGTGCACAGTGACTGTCTGGCCAAAGGTCTGATTTAAAAAACTGCCTGACACTGAGTCATAGTAAGGGATATTAACTATAGAACACTGCAAGCATGCCGTGTTGGAGCCTCTATGCTCAGGGTCTTGAATAGCATTGGATGGCAGGTAAGGTCTGCTTGAATTACACACAATGCATTATCTAATCTGCATAATGCATCAGCGTGCACTTAATGTCAAATTACAGATGCATACAAAAATTCCCAGAGTAGTATCTGTAGAGAAAGGGCTCTCTGCTGTGCAAATAATATGCACACTACCTGTAAAGTAGAGCAGTTGCATGATTTTACAGAACTCTGCTTCATTTGGAATGAATGATAATAAATTCACATCTTTGTTATTTGCATGTTTGCATGTTTGCTTGTTTGCTTGTGCTCTCAATTAATTTATTCAGCTGTTTGTGCATGAACTTTTAAATGCAGAAATTCTACAGATTTTTTTTTTCTTAAAAGTACATAAGTACAAGTTTTATTTTTATATTTTAACACCGGTTTCTTGTGATGATGGCGGGAACAGATTATTCTGGAGGGGTGGAACTGTTCGTAGCTCATCACAAAACAACATCCAGTCAGACTCATTCTCAATCCTAAAAGAATTCAGAGACTCAAAGTCGTCTTTGGACTGTGGAAGGAGGCGTGCAGAGAAGCCACACATAGCTGGAGAACATGCAAATCCACACAGGTTCCCCACTTATTTCAGTGTTCCAATAATAATATTAATATGTACAATCAGAAAAGGATATTGGCCTTCATGGAGTGTGTTTGTGGTGTATTGGGAGCTGTGCTGGCTCAGCCTAACTGCTGCAGGAATCAAGGACTTGAATCTCTTCATGCTTTGGGTGCAGCAAACTGTGTCTGAAGGAGCTCTGCAGGGCTCTCAGGGTTTGAGACATCCTGATGTCTCACCAAAAACCATCCATCACTGATCAGTACATTTGATTTCACTTAACTTAAAACTTTATTATACCATTCCCACAATCACACACATGCATCACAACTGCAGCCCCCATCCATCACGGGGTCTTTTTTCAGAAAATCAGGCGTAACCTTGTAACCGTTTACTTTTAAACCCGCCCTAGCTGTCTTATCTTGATAAAACAAACTTTGTTATCTTGAGATGATGAGAAAATGAACTTATTATCTTGAGATAATGATTATAAAGAAGGCCAGCGCAGCTGCGTCTGGTTTCCTTAAGAAAAGTCATTCTGATCCATGAGCTTGTTAAGCAAGAGCTCAATCATGAATGCCATCTGCCAATGAACCTGGATGCTTATTCTGTGTATGACTCACCGCTGCATTCTCCGCTTAGTCCAATGCCCGACATGCACATGACAAAGTGCTTTCCACTATTCACCTCATTAAAATGGATATTGGCTTTTAAATCATGCATTCATGAGATGATAATTGTATGGCAGAGCATTGATCTCTTCCTCAAAGACCAACTTCCTTGTGATGGTCAATGTAAATAAGGGCAAAAAAGTGAAAATCAATGCTGTAACTACTTATCTTGTGTTGGACAGCATAGAGTAATGATGTCAGATCTGGCATTTAGCAGCTGACCCGTGTGGCAGTAAAGATATTATTGCAGACTATGACAAAAGGAGCATGACAGGAATGTTTTCCTAACAGAAAGCTGCAGCTGTAACGAGTGTTTTCCTTATATATTTGGTAGGTATGAGGATGTGTTTACTGAAACTGTGAGCTTATGTAAATTTAACCGCCTTTAGATGTTTTGTTCCATACGGTTTATATCAACAGCATCCCTTTGAGAGATCTCTTTCCAAGCATTCCACACTTCAGTGATTACAGCCAGAGTTTGAGTGAAAATGATCCAATGAAAAGAGTCCTTGTTGTTAACACTCACTTTCCTCAGTGGCGTTTCTTTACTGTAGAAGCTAATTATCTTCCTCATAAAAGCTTTGCAGATACTTCAGAGGCAGTTTCTCAGTCCCATCACCAAGCAGAATGGAGCCTCCAGAAAACACACACAATGCACATCAGATTAACTGGGGGCCAAACACACATCGGACAATGACAATCTATTTTTTGTGCCACAAAACACTAAAATGGGTTTTCAAGCTACCTGTGGGAAAGCATCATCGCTATGACAAATGACTAGAAGCGAGGCGAGACATTGGTGGGAGATGGGTGGGGGCTAGGAATTAGCGGGGGTGGGGGGAGTAGTGAAGTTATTTGCAGACTCTAAAATCGGAACAATATGAGACCTGGAACACAATTTAGTATCAGATTACTCACAGCGATATCCATCAAAACAAACAATTCAGTCACTCAATATCATTACTGTCTGCTTGATAAGCTTTTAAGCTGGAGATAACATCTTGATGTGGTAACACAAGTGGGGGCAGAGCCTTTATCGCTCATTTCTACTGCTGGGGACACAAAAGAGAAATATGAGTCATGTATCAGAGAAATGCGTGAGAGGATTTTGTTCACAAGACTGAATTTATTTTACCAACCTGTCATCTCAGTTTCCATCAAAGACAAAACTAACATTCTGGTGTTTCTGCATGAATCCCGTGTTTAAGTAATGAGAAAAATCTCTGCTATCTGCTGCTTTTAGTCTCCCGCGGCTTCTTATAAAACATCAAAAGATTGGGAAAACAGCAAAGCAACCTGTTGAAAGACTGAACTCTATGAAAGGGAAAAAGCTTGAACTCCACTTCTTTTTTACTGAGAGTGATTACTTCATCCTCCAAAGCAACCCTCTAAAGAAACGGATCTATAATGAACTGAAATATGCTTTCATTCATTCAGCGAAGGTAGCCCTCTTCTACCAGATTAAATATCAGCAGTAATAAATGACACCGGCCCGCGAACCCATTAATTACAAAGATTGAAATCAGGATTTTGTTTTGAACTTGTGCCCACATGGATTCTCTGTGAGACGCTGTCTTCTTGAATAAAAGATTTTAACGTAGTTTTCCAAGCTCTTTTCCATCGGATTGTACTTTTATTCTGCAAAAAACCAAACTAAATGATCAACCCTTCGGAATCGCTGTGTCATCATCAACACATCACGCTCGCATGAGATGCATGTGCATGTGAATTATGTTATATTGTAACCCTGCCAGTCTTAAGAAGGGATGAAATGAAAACCTGAATCTCCTCATCTATCTTGCCTCCAGATACCTGTAAATTTGATCTGTGCCACCAGGGGTGGACTGTGAAATCGTGCGGCTGCACAGCAAATTGTGACTGGACCAGGCGTGCATACTAATGCCAGTGCAACGCATGCACCGAGCTTTGTGATGGGGAGAGAGTGGAGAAAAAAGAAGAGGAGGAGAGGGAGAGAGCAAGAAAGCAAGCAGAGAAAATCTCTCTTCAAAGAAGAGTAAATATATTGGAAAAACTGAACTGTGTTGACATTTAGTGAATATTTAATCCATAGAAGGTTAAGCACAATTTTCAGGCACATAAAGGTCCACCTCAAGCATTTTTCCACACTGGTATCTACTTTTCTCTCTGAGACTGGACAATTTATTGGAAGAGATGAAGCTGATAGGGCGCCAAAAGCAGCCGTGTGCATCCTCTTTATCCATCATGTCTGCTGCTTCATTTCCCTGGTCATTGCCTGTGTACTGCTGGTGCTGCGAATCGTGACTGTGGGATCAGAGCAAGGAGATAAGTGATGGTCTTCCGTCAGACAGAAGCCGCCTTGACAGGCAATGAAGAAGGGAGCCTGTGCACGCCACTTCAGTGGACGCTCTCCCTTTCTCTCTCTCTTCCGACTCTCTCTATCCATCCGCCCATCTGTCCGTCCATCCATCCATTGCTCTTCAAGGTAGGTCAAAAGAAAGATCCCACTTGGCAGCTCGTTCCTCACTCTGATGAAGCCCCTTGTTAGTGACTCATCAGCTCTTCTTTCTCTCTCTCAAACACACACACACACACACACACACACACACACACACACACACAGCAGAACTACATTTTACTTTAATACGTTTTTTAGAACGTCTCCATTTCATTTTTCTCGCATCGTGCCTTTTCCCGCAGATCTCAGGCCTCTCATTAGAGACGTCTCCAGCAGCAGGTGTGAGGGTTTGGTGGATTCCCGAACCGAGCGGCGCTCGCTGTGTTCTCGTTGTATTCCTCATCACTAACTAAAGGTCGTCCAGGTTTAGCAGCCTCTCTGACTTGCAGCGACAGGAAAAATCAGGGAAAAAAAGGTAAAAAGAAAAACATGCATCCTCCTCTGTAAGTGTGTACATACAAAATAAACCTTAGAAAAGACTATTTCATGTTTTTATTTCGGCCGTTCAGTGTGAAGGCTGCCGTCCAGAGAGGAGGCATTCAGAACAACACCAGCAGACGTTGTTTAATGGCAACTAATGGATTTGTGCTGCTTGTCTTTGGCTCAACACTGTTACAAAGAAGTGCGTCTTAGATTAATTTCATCATGGGGTAATTTGTACATTAATTTCCACATTATTGCTCTGATCTGTCAACACCTATGCACTCTAAATGGAAGAAAATGCAATAACAATATTTACCAGCTGTTTCTTGCACACAAATCAAATTAGACGGCAGCTCTCAGAGCTCAGCAACAGATGGTTGATCACAACATGAGGAGTGTAAATCCCCACTAGTTACTGTGCTATGACACGCCTCTGCTTATCTACATGGACCTTCTGGGATATATCAATTATTAACTACTTTTTCTCCCCCTTTTCTCTCAACTGACGGCATTTTGTAGCAGTAATCGCTGCGCATATTTGCAAACATTCAGACTTCCTCAGATGCTCGGCTGGATGCAGCGCAGTCTGTTTGAATCCATTTAAAATGTCTTCTACCTTTCTTCTGCAGAGTTGCAGCAGCTGAGGCAAATGCCAACACTTCTCAAAGAAGAAATGTCTGCAGGACCGCCTTCTGTCTTTGGATCTAATTAATCACCTCCCGGTTTGGCATGCGGCCCTCAGAGAATGGTGTGTCCTCCTGCTGACGTCCCAAACACAACTTGACACGCCCCCTTCTGGCCTACACGCCCCTCAGCTGGCATCAGCTGAAGGACTCTGATAAGAGGAAACTATGGAACGAGACACGTTTGGCATTTTTTAGCAGATCAGGACTCTAATCATAAACACACAGTATTCAGTTAAAATATCATTTGGAAGGAACTGGTTCGCTTTGGAGGAAGCGAACAAATCAACAAAATGAGGATTTGAGTTAATTTGATGATTTTTTTAAAGTTAATTTTTAAAGAAACATCTCTGAAGTTATAGTTTGTGTTTTCATGCCCGACTTACTGCTGTATTTCTGCACAATCAAACTCAGTCTCTCCATTTTGTATAATTATTTTGTTTCTTCAGGTTGGCATTGTGACTGGATCTGATCCCAGTTGCCGTTGTTTCCCAGTTGCCGTCGTGCCAAACAAATCAAAAGAAATTTGCTTACTTTTTCTGCTACGTTTAGCTACAATGGCAGCCATCAGAGAACAGAATTTCTCAGGATATGAAGACATTTTTATCAGTAAATGGATCCAGTGGCCTCAGGTGCAGCGATGATGCACACAGGTCCATCCTTCCACATTGCCATTGTTCTATATGTTCACTTATTCCTGCTGTATGTTTTCACTTATTTTTACTTACTTTTTTATATTTATTTATTTATTTTATTCTATTTATTTATTTTTTCATCATTTTATTCCTTTAAAAAAAGTGAGTGAGAAGAAGAAAAGGGAAGAAAAAGGGAGTAGGGGGTAAAAGAAAGGGAAAGGGGAAGCAGACAGAACTGAGAGAATCTAACGTCTAAGTTTGCTAAATACAAATAATGACTGGTGATGTATACGTAACCGAGCATTTTATCATAAATATTTGTGTGCAGATGTTTTACTGCTTAGAGACGTTGCATTACTCCCAAGGTGTGTTATTCATGCACGAACAAAAATAAAAATGATGGAAAAAAAAATACTTCCGCTTTGTGTGCATGTGCACTTCTGTCTTCTTCTATGGTCTTTTTAAGTTACTAACCCCAAATGGTGCGCTAGCACCTCGAAAAAAGAGCCAGTACTGCAGTTTTAAAACTCAGAGGGACCTTGTTTCACACAAAGAGTTGTTTGGCCATTCAGATACACCGTAGAAAAAAAATGGTGACCAATGGAGGAAAAAACTCTAAAATGTTTGAAGATGAGGAGTCCAGATGAAGCAGAAAAGATGATCAAAGTTTATTAAAGTAAGTGTTTGCAATTGGAGAAATGTTTCATATGTCAGATCAGACAGAACTCTGGAGGGTTCTGGTCTGAAACGGAGAAAAGGACTTCTTCTAAACCTTAGAGAGCAAGACGCCAGTGATGATGGTAAATGTGTTAACACTACATATATGACTTTATCCAAGGCTTGTCGCAGAGACTGTGTGGTACCTTCCATCTGACATGGTCCATCCCTGGATGTGTCGCAGGTTTAAACTCCCCTCGATAAACAATACATATCATTGTGCTTTACGTCATGCTTTAGTGACCCGAAGGGCAGGCAGATGTTTTACGATCACACGGGTAAGATGGACAAAGTGTCCTGCTAACAAGACACTCAGCACTAACTGGCCTTGAGGGTGACCTAATAGTTAGGCCATTAATATAAGTATGGGAGGTAACATACGACATTAATATAAGAACAGCAGAAAAAATTCAATTTCTATAACAGTGACATAAACATATGTCATTCTAAAAGAATAGAAGGTTAATAGTCGTGGGTGATTACCAAAAGCAAAGTAGCTGCAATGATATATTTTATTTTTCTGTCACTTTAAACTATTTTACTGTATGACTGACTTATTTCAACTAAATAAATAATAAAAAAAAAAAATAAAAAAAAATAAATAAATATATATATATATATATATATATATATATATATATATATATATAAATATATATATATATATAAATATATATATATATATATATATATATATATATATATATATATATATATATATATATATATATATAGTTGTTATTACTTTTGTTCCAAGAAAATGAAAAGTCTGCTGTGAACAAAGGGTTAAATTAGGCACTGCCTGTGTGACCTTACTGCAGCAGCGTGCATGATGGTTTTATACAGGTAGTGGGAGACCAGCAGCACACTCCCAGGCGCAGAGATGTAATAACCAGATTTCAAAAAGTTCAGTCCTAACTTCTAAAGAATAAATAAAAGTTGCACGTTTGGATCTTAATCCAACCTGATGGGAACATTCGAAATGACGTTGGGTGCTGGTTAATGATAAAAATGATTGGAATTCATCTGGAAAAGAAAAAAACATCAAACTCATGTTGGGAAGTTCATGAAAAATGAACTGATTTCATGTTCCATCTAATAATAATCAATAAACAAATGAGAACAACCGCTGGGCACAGAGGGCCGAGGAAAAGGATGAAAAGAGACAGAAAAGCGTTAAAGGACAGACGGAACAGGTTGCGGACCAACAAAATCACCGTACTGTTACGTCTTTTTTCTCCTTTCTTTGTCTGAACGTCTCTCCACTGACTTGCAGCCATGAAACTGTCCTAGAGGACACAGTTTAACCCAAGTTTTGCATTTTATTTGCTTCTTTTTAAGAGATTAATAATTCCATAAATATGTATCAGCCCTTTGTGGAATAATAAAAAGTAGAAGCTACAAAAGCAGCTGTGAAGCTGTTTTATTAAACCATTGCCTCTGACCAAAACCATAGAGCTTCCACAGAAAAGGATCTGAAAAGACGGTGAGAGTCTGAGGAAACCTATTAAAGGACCTTCTACATAGCTACCATCAAATCTGCTGTCATATCTGATTTTAAAGACGTTGTTTGTCCAGCATCAGTCAGTCACATCCGTCCTGAAGCACGTTGTTCCTGCAGCACACACACAAATCTTGAAGGTCATGCAGGAAAGCGAACAGGCATTCAGTCAAGCAGAAGTTCAAAGTATTGACCAATGCATAAAATGCACTCTACTGTAAAAAGCATCCGTAACTGTCAGATATGAGTCAGCAAGCCCTCGGTGACGTGGTGCATCAGCGTGACCATCAGAAGTAACTTGGCTCTATGAACATTATGTTGCAGTATATCAGAGCAATAGTTCTGTCTCGTGACATCGTTGGACCGCGGGTATTCAGGCCAGGTGGGAAGCTGAGCTATCTCCACACACAACCTGCTAGCTGCAACAAAGGGAAGCCGAGGCATGAGCATGCTATACCTCTCTGTGCCCACAGTGAAGCACTGTTCACTCAGTGTTAATGAATCAATCAATTTCTTACAGATAAATCACAGCGAATGCCTCGCAACGGCCGACTGTCACCATGATGAATTCCTTCATTTCATGTAATAAGCTAGCTGGGAAGTGATTTATCCCTGTCGCGCAGGCGGCTATGTACAGCAGTGGACAGAGGCGAGAGACACAAAATGAAGTGTAATATGTCATCAAACTATTTTGCATGCAGTCAGTGGATAAAGTTGAGCTGATGGAAAAACACTGAAGTTGAAAATGTAGTCGACACAAGAAGATTTCACTGAATGGCTGAGTGCTTGAAGCCGCCGACTGGAACTCACCTCCAGCTGAATGGATCGTCTCGCGCTGTGATAAAGCTCCCTTGATTTACTGTGGGTCGAGACGTGTTTCCTAACAAACACACGATTTGCAGACATTTGGCTTTCTACGTCCATCAAGACCCCTTCTTATATTTCAGAATGAGACAAAGATAAGTGGGACAGAGAACTACATTCTAATGCTATTGATTTCCTGTGAACTGGCTTTGTTCAGGGCCAAGATTAAGTGCTTTTGTGATTTTCTTTTAAACGCAGACCTCCTCTTTGACTAAGTGGAAGACTGTGTGCAGTGTGGTTTAAACCCCTGCAGAGCATCACACATTCACTGCTATTCCTGTCCAGTTTGTGTCAAACCAGGAAACACTGGGTTACGCCTCTGATCCCAGTTAAGTGGAGCTATTACTGTTTCAACTTGGAAATTTTCGGTATGAATTTAGCAGCAGGGGACGGAACATAGAATAAGTAGTAATATTCACACTGTGCATACGTTTCTGTCCTTGCAAGACCTGACTAAAGATGTGAATACTAGAATAATGTAACAATATATAAGAACAGAATATGGATAGGAAAATGTACGAAATGAAACGTATATCTTAAGGTCAAACTAATGGATTAGGCCTAATGAATAAAAAATGTCTAAACCCATAATCTTTAATCATATTGATATTAACATTACTAAAAGATTTAGTGTGACCAAACTCTGCTAATGATTCTATTTGGAGAAACAGAAAAAAGGCTAATGGCATTTTATATAAAAATATTCTCAATTTTATTTTATGAGTCATGAGGAATCATGAAAATGAAATTAATAGGAGAATTTCAGTTTCTGCAGGAGGAGAAAAAGGAAAATGTAGACATTTAGTAGCTAATGGACATTAAATGGAAATAATCTGACCTGACGGACAAGTTTTACTACAACACTACAACTACTACTATAATAATAATAATAATAATAATAATAATAATAATAATAATAATAATAATAATAATAATAATAATAATAATAATAATAATAATAATTTTGTACTTTTTAAAGCTCCACATTCATTCGCAGGTGGAGGGAAGCTGCATATTTAGCTATATATCCCCTGAGGCTGACTGGAGGAAACAGGCCAGCCAATCCAGAGCCACGACCTTTCTGACCACCAACCATTCATACATCCACACTGGATGCAGGGTGGGGGATGAGTCTCGCCAGAGGACACAACAGCGGATTGGTAGGGATGACCCGCTAACCCTCTTCTCATTGGACAACCCGCTTGCACTGCTGGTCCAATAAGTGAACAAAAAGACATAAAAATATACCTTATTTATACACCATTTATACACTCACTCTGAACGTTTCATCCGAATAAATCGCTTGGAAGTATTTTTCATTGAATCAATATCAAGTCAAAGGTAACATTTAAAACTGTGACTAAATTCTGATCAGCAACTTTGCAAGTTTTATTTTTCAGACTGAAATGCATTTATCTTAACATTAGAATCCAACAGAGCGAGCAGCTGGAGAAGGAGTGTTGACACCAAAGCCGGCCGCGAGCGACGTCACTCTGTCGCTGCTACTTTTGGTTTCGGCCGAGTGTCTCACTTTGTTTGAGCCTAACAGATAGCTGCTGAAGCAGGTTCTCAAATTATCACAGAGACATCGTAAGTCTGTCCCACGTTCCTGCCTCAGCTTCTGGACTAAACAAGAAACCCACCACCACCACGTCCCCTACTCTCTGCATCAGCAGATCATCATCATCATCTCTTCATTTGGAGTCCATGTCTGCCTTTACCGCCTTGTAAGTTTGTTTTTAGGATCTAAAATATTTAATCACGATTTTGCATCGCACATGGTGAGCTTGGACTAAATACTGATATTTCACCTCCAAAGTATTCGTTTAGTCGCATTGGTCCTGGTGTGTAATGGCCTTTAGAGCCACAAGGTGTGAAATTCTTCTGACAGGTAAAGCTGACACGTTGAACCACTGAGAATTGGTCCCTTTAGTCGCTCTTCTCCTTATCTTCCACCACCTTGATGCTGCCACCTGATAGTTGATGGAAAACATGCCAGATATTTTTCCAAACACTTGTAGAAATGGAAAGGAGGGCTGTGTTTTAACAACTTCGACAGAGTGATAATTAAGAAGCCGTCACAGTTTGGAACCTTGTCATTGTGTGTGTGTGTGGAATAGAGTCTGTGTGTATGTATGCTAATAGATCCAAGTCCCTTAATCTCTTAATATGCATCTGAGGGCTCATTTGGGTTCAAAGGTCACCTTTTAATTATACTGCAAATACTTAATTTTCAATTATGATGGCACCGGGGATCTCACCTTGAAGAAGGGCGACTCAGAAACAGGCAGGTGGGACCCCTTCTAACCTTCTCAGAAATGTTATATCCTTTTATTTATTCATCTGCTTCTGAAATATGGGAGAATTTTGGAGAGGTAGATTTGCATGAGGAGAAAGCTGATCTTGTGTTCATGACCCTTTCTAGTTGTGATAAGATCATTTTCACACGTACACAAACAGTAATATAAGGCATACTGACAGAACTTCGCTTAAGGAAACATTTCTATGGTTGTTTAAAGGAAAATAGAAAAAGAAAATGAGCCTGGAAGCTATTTTTAACTTGTTATTCAAAACATAATTTTCACAAAGAAACACCACCTACTGTGGCAAAACAGGGATTCATTTCAGTGCCTTTGTTTGAGTTCAAGTGAAAAAAATACTTTCATGTGGCAATATCTGGCAACTTCAGCTCAGGTCAGACTCACTGATCCACATTATCATAAAAACCAACCTAAACGTGGCAGGTTTAACCTCAATATGAAGCCAAAAGGTTTTCCACCAACACAAATGAGGATGGAATTATGCAAAACAGCTTGGATCTCCTCAGCGTGTCAGGCAGCAGACAACGCTCGGCAGGATGCTTTCCTTGGAGCACTTGGCTTCGTGGAGTTCAGGCACCGGGACAGTCTCGCAACACATCGAATGATGAAACACTTCCCGAAGCAAGCTCGCTGTCTCATTCGCTTTCCCTCTTCAGGCCTGCCTGTTTCTCTCACACTCAGTCCTGCTCTTCAGTGCTCCACTCAAAGTAAAAGGTCCCCTTGTTCTCAGCACGGAAGAGCGGATGCAGGTTGAAAAGCTTTTCTCCTTTTCCCTTCATCGCAGTGAGAAAATGAGCCTGTTTCTGGCATCAGTAGAGATACTTCTTTTACTGTTTTCTTCTTCTGAGAGCAACTACAGTATGTGAATGGCTGCTGTCAACAATTCTATTTAGACTGGCTTAAAGACACCCTCCTCCCCAACAGCTTCTACTTTTTTCCTTTTTAACAATTCTTCACTTTCATTTGCAAAGAAAAACAAGTGGTGAAGGAATGAATGTGAAAAGCAGAGAAAGAATAGTGGGAATTTTCTTGTTTTTTTTTAAACAGCTGAAAGCCCCTTTATCAGAGAAAACTACCTGAAAAAATCCTGTGACTTAATCCCAACAGTTAGAAAGATAAAGGAGGAGGAGGATGAAAAGGAAGAACAGAAAACAGAAAGCAACCAGGAGGATTTCTATAGGCTTGCACTCATTTGTCCTCCTCTCATTCGCCTGCACAACACCTACATGTAGACTACCTACACTCATCCTGCGGTGACATCCATCTGCATCATGAATGCAACCTCCACATCGACAGGAAAAGCGATGCGGTCAGGTCACTGATGGCGAGTATGCGTGGCGTATGAATATCTCACTCCGCTGCATGTCATCTTTATCAGCTTTGATCAACTCAGCTATCGTCAAGCCTGCATTGTGATTTTTTTTTTTATTTATAATATTTTCTCCCTCATACTGTCTAGAAAACAATTTCTCTAATGATCCAACACAAATGAAATGGATCCAACAGCCTATACAATGAATGATTTGAATGAGATGTGTTGGAGCAGGGTTACAGTGAAAGCCTGTTGGACTGTGGCCCTCGAGGACCAAAGCTGAGCCCATGGTGCAGAGTCATGTCCGGCTGATGCTGTAGGCCCACCCGGGATAAATAAAACACGAAAACAATCTTCCTTAAAGCTGCATTTTAAAGGGATCAGTCTCAGGGAGAATATGGGGGTAGAAACGATTAGAGCAGCAGAGACACTTCCTTCCACATGTGGGTGAATGTAAACTACCACGTCTATTTTTATATTTTCCTCAGCCTCTGTTCTGACTGGAGCTGTGCACTGGCTCTCATGTGGAACACACTTTCAGAGGAAGAAAAGCCTTGCTTCACTCAGGCTGCTGGCACTTCACAAAACAGTTTCAAGCATGTGATATATATCCATCGTTTTGCTCCACTTTATTCAAGAATGTGTTTTTAAGTGTAAAATGTGAGCATTCTTCTGGGGCATAGCGATTTTCTATGCATGGGTACCACAGTGGGGTCTGTCACTAATTCCCATTTTCTGTTTTCACCTGCCCTCCTTTTCTCTGTCGCTGAGGAGACCTTGAGGCTGTGCCTCCTCTTCAGCACTGGGGAGCCTTTAGACAACTGAACGGCACCTGGACTGCATGCTAAATTATGCGGCAGCTGCCTGTGACATTTTCAGAACTGCAGAGGAGAGCAGCAGCAAGACATGAAAAGTCGTGCGTTGAGCTTTCTGAAAACAGCAGCTTCCAAACATTTATCCTCTAAGTTTTAAATGCACAATGATTAACATCAGAACGGTGATTTAGCCACAGAAACATGCAGAGGAGTGAGCCTGACAGGGAGTCAGTTGGACTGCAAACTGAAACGCACTGTTTCATGCAATCAAAGCAAACAGCAGAGAGAAGCGAGACGTTAAAGGAAAAGAGGGCTCAGTTGGGGGTTCTTGTTAGTTTCCTACTGAGGTTCATCACTGTGTGTTCAGAGCATCCCAGGGCGCTCCCTTTTTCTCCTGTTAGCGATTTAATTAGACATTCAACAGCTTTGGATAGGATGAGGGAGTGGAGGAAAAGGGCAGATGTGGTGTGAGATACACGAGCAGAAGAGCTCATTGTGTTTGTTCTTGAGGCATAAATTGCTAGGCCTTGTTTGTAGTGGATTAATAAGCAATTGTCCTACAATTGAGAGCGGGAATATTTATTCTGCAGACATGCTGATAGCACTAATGATGATGATAATAACAACAATAACAACAGCAGAGCCTCATGGGAATGCCTTTTCTGTGGGCATTTCTTCAATAATTACATGGTGCATACCCATAATTCAGCACTAATGTGTTTAGAAAAATAGCGGGGGCTGAGAGGTAGGTTATACAACAAGGAAGGCTGAAGTCTGAAAATACACCAGGCAGAGCTAACATGAGGCTGTATGTACAGCGTTGTGTATTTAAGACACACAGAAGAAGAGAAAACAGAAATGGGGGGAAAAAAAAAGAAGCGAAGGGCGAAAATATTAAATCCTCTGAGACACAGCTCGTTCCTGAGAACGCAAACACCGTTTTAATTGTGTGGATACCGCTGTGGAACTGTGTGTCCATGACGCCCACTCTGTCCCCAAAATGAATCTGCTAAAAGCGCTTTGACAAGGGCACTTTTTCCCCTCCTGCATCTCATGCTGGCTCCTCCAAACTTGTGATTGATGCAGGTCTTTTCAAAGCAGCAGCACTCATTGTTTTAAGACCACATACCTGAGTTATGAATGTTTCATTCAGGAGGCTAAATATGAGCTGGCTGGGTGAGCGCCTCCCCAAGAGCACCGAGGAATGGAAGACTCATGCATGCTAATAATGGCTTTAGAGAGTGTGGGAGATGGAGAGACAGCAATAACATGAAAAAGAGAGCAGACAGCAAACATATCAAGCTATTCAGTGTAACCTTCAGCCCGTTTTGTCTGCATGTCTTCTGTCAGTCTTCCCCTCTTCTTCTGGCCGAGAGTAAAAATTCTGATGCAAGCATCTAAATAGAAAAAAGGAGTTGTTTGAAGTAAACCAGCACAGGAAGGGTGTGGAAGAGTCTTTGCTGCAGTGACATGCTGGTCTGCCGTTTCTAAACTCAGACAGAATCTATCAATCCAACATGCTGCAGAAGTGGCTGACACAACCCGCTGCGTCCTTACCCGAGACGTCTGCATAGGGGGAGGTGCGCAGCCTGCGAAGTAAGTCATGCCGACTCAGAGGGTGTTCAGCACTCTTGATTTAAAGCCACCGCCTCCCACTCCTGAGATACAGCAAATGTTAGAAGTGAGGAGTAAAAGTGATGGAAAAGGCAGTCATCCATGTGCCAAGAGACGCCACGTGTGCAGTGAGAAAGCTTGTTCCAGATGTTCCACTGGTAGCGCTGCGAGTGCTGAGAGGTGTGTCATGTGTGACATGCAAAATATGATGACTACATATCCAAGAAACACACATTCTGTTGAGGTGAAAGTGACTCACTGACCTTAAGTCCCATCCATGCTGAATACTTGTCTCACCGTGAGCAGATTCTGACGTACATCAGCTACCTAATGGAGTCGAGCCGGAGAGGAGTTGTGTACTTTGCTGCCAGTAAGAGACGTATGCAAACATAGTGAGAGTAATTGAAAGCTGGGGGGGGATAGGATGAAAAAGACAAGATCCAGTGGGATGTGTCAAATGTTGCATGAATCACTAAATGCTTCCTGCAATAATTGGCTGTATTGAGTGCAATGCCCCCCCCCCCCCCCATGATAGAGGCCAAATGCCTCCCCTTGCACACATATTGTGTGTGTGTGTGTGTCTCACATCCAATGAGATCAAAGGACTGCCACTGAGCGCAGACTGAGTCATGAGGTGATATCGTCAGCCCCACTCAGGCTCAGATCCTTGAATGCAAACGTTGGGTGGAGCCCAAGGCCCCGTGGAAAGCAGCTACACGGTTTTATCTGAACCGCAGAGAAGCTGCAAATGCAGTCAGACATTCAAAGTGAACGCCAGCAGTCCTTGTCTCAGTCCATCGCATATCGCAGAATGAGCAACTGGAGCTGAGGTACTTCAGCAATCATGCTCACAAACATGCAATTAAAGCCCGCATTGGCCAGACTGTCAACACGCCGGTGAAGCACAAATCACAGCTTTAAGGACGAAGATTTGGTGGAGAAGATAAAGCTTAAGGTTTAACTGTTCTGACTAAATGGATTTCAGTGGCTTACATCACTGTTACACCATTCATACCTCACAGTTATTAAGTATTCATGGATTATCCAACGTTGTTAAAGTAACCATAATAATCCTGCTGGGTGTGCAACAACTGGAGGTGGCCGGGAAAAAAGGAAAACACTGCATGTTTTTCAGCATTAATGTGTTTCAGAACATGGAACACAAATAAACGACAACATCTGTGATCAAACATCTTCATGCCATTTATCATTTCTGGAATATCTTCATGAATAACTGAGCAATGTCAAATCCAGGTATTTCATTAAGGTGATGTTTATGAAAACTGTTTTTCCTGCTGGATAGAAATGTGAGAATATGTGTGATAAATGATCATTTGGCCCAGAAGTTTGGTGAATTCATTGATCTCTAACGTTTCTCAACTTTGATGCGGTTTGCTTGGTTTGTTGTGATGCAGCCTGTATAACAAACATGAGCCATATGTCCTTTTCCCACCGTGCAGAGACAATTAAACACAATGTTAAGAGATTACTCTGATCAAACAGCATATTCGTTTCCTTATGAAATTCAATAGAAAGGTCTGAGACAACATGTGCAAAAAACCCAAAACAAAACATTATTTTCTGCCTGAACAATCCTCAACATTGTACATTGTCCCTCAGTCTGAGGGACAGCTAAAGGCTGGGGGAAGCTCACCGGTGTGAGGAAATGACAACATTTCCACCAAACTAAAAAAAGAAAAAAATAGGTTTGGGAAATCTTACAGTCTGGATTGATGGATTTACTCATTAGTTTTGTTCTTTAACTAAACTGTTCAAAACACCAAAACACTCCAGAAATGCAGGGCTCATTTCCGAATCGCCCGCATACCTGCAGTCAGGCGCCTGTGTGGGCAGTTGGCACATGGCGAGCGCTTGTTTTCACATCAACATGCAGCACAGCGAGCCACAGTTTCTCCAACAACACATCTGGGATGTTGGGTGATGGTCGTGGACAGGGTCAGTGTGTGCGTGGGTGGAGGACTGGAGGTCAGCACATGGACATGATGGGCAGACTTAATGCAGCTAATGAACCAGACACACACTGATGAGCACGTGGGCTGTGTTCACACACACACACACACACACACACACACACACACACACACACACACACACACACACACACACACACAAGCCTGCCAGAGTGATCTCAAACTTTCTCAAACACAGCTTGGTTTAGTGGAAGTGAAAACAACCACATAAGATATTCATGGAATTTGTTTAAGAAAAGACAAAACAGGAAAATCTCTATAGACAGAAAGGAGTTGTTGGAGTAAAAGGAGACGAAATGCTCGGGAAAAACACTCCTCATCCAGCATGCAGTTATATTTTTTAGACTGGATGTCATGATCTGATTTCCAGTTTGAGATGATCCCTGTCTGTTCCTTGAGTTTCTCTTCTTGGTTGTCTGAGTCTTGTTTCCTCTTTTATTTTGTACTTCATTCCTTTACATATTACATTCTGTTTTACTTCCTGTTCTCTGCACACCTGGCTTCATTGCTTACCTGCTGCTCTTCTAGTCTTGCTCTCCTCGGTGTAGATTTACTGGTTCTGTCAGTCTGGAAGCAACATAACTCAAAAAAGTTATGGAGGGATTTTTGTCAAATCTTCAGAAAATCTCAGAAATGAAATGAGGTTGCATTTTGAGAGTGATCTGGATCACTACCTGGTTCCAGAAATGTTTAAAGGATTCTTTACTTTGGGGAGACAGAGATGATGTTGCAGTTACAGCTTCTAAGTCAGCAGATGATGCCGACAATCACTGGCAAAAAACAGATCCTAGTAGAAGTTAGATATGCTAACAGCTAACTCAGACCAGTCCAGATTGTGACCATTGTAAAACAAATGTGTATTTCCTCAATAACTTGAAGCCTAATTTGCTTAATCTTGATGTCGAAGGGATGTTTCCAGGTCAAGGGTTCTAAATAAGATGTGGAATCCATCCTGACAATGGAAACAGAGCTGAAAGCAGCATGTTGGTAACTGGGTGGGTTGTTGGTCTAATTTAGCCTCTCTACACTGGCTCCCTGTTAAATGCAGGATAAAGTTTAAAATTCTTCTCCTCACATATAAAGCTCTCCATGACCAAGCTCCATTGTACATAAAAGATCTTATAGTTCCATATATTCCAAATAGAGCACTTGGCTCTCAGACTGCAGGTTTACTGCTGGTTCCCAGAGTCTCAAAGAGTCCTATGGGAGGAAGGGCCTTTAGCTATCAGGCTCCTCTCTTATGGAACCAGCTCCCACCGTGGGTTTGGGAGGCAGACTCCCTCCACACCTTTAAGATGGAGCTGAAAACCTTCGTTTTCCATGATTCTTATAGTTAGGATATGAGCATCTCCTGAGTTGGAGTCTGCATGTACGGGACCCAACTGTCCAGGTTCTGCTCTTTGCTCTTATAGTTATGGGTAGTCAAGCCATCCATTACTGATGTAGCAATGGGGATGTTACCTGGTGCACTGAGAAGTACCTCGCTCTATTTCTCTAATATATTAATGTATAAATATATGCCAATATTTCCGTCTCTAACTTATTTCTCCCCTTTTCCCTTTTTTTGTTGATCTGTCTTTCCTGTCCTCTCCACCCCAACCAGTCGAGGCAGATGGCTGCCCTCCCTGAGCCGGGTTCTGCCGGAGGTTTTCTTCCTGTTGAAGGGGAGTTTTTTCCTTCCCACTGTCGCCTCGTGCAGCTCAGGATGGGGGATTGGATCCAAGTCATGACTCGATGCAATCAGTTGGTTTCTATTATAGGATATGTACGAACTGGCTGGAAATGATGTGGATGTAAAGTGTCCTGAGACAACATTGTTGTGAAGTGGCGCTGTACGAATAAAGCTGAATATAATTAAATTGGTTCTTTTCTCTCATTCTGAGAGCTTCTTCTGAGTGCTACCACTTGGTTTTTTTAGTTCATTCCTAAAACATCGTCGTCACTTCCTGATGTTTTTTGTTTGCATCTCAGTTTGTTTTTTTAGCATCATTACTTTTTGCTTTTCCTGTCTGTGTTTCTTAAAGCTGTTTCCTGCATCCACCTGCATCCTGTTTCTCACCCTGCATTTTAATCCTGCATCCTATGCATGATGACAGTACGTAAAGGAACGTGGTTTATATCGCACAGGCTTTGTCAACACTGACAAAGTTATCAGTCTTTGTTGGACAGTTGGAGATAACAGTTTTACAAGCAGGCATGTTTAAGCAAAGTTTCAACGTCTCTCACAGTCCAGCACACAGAATTTAAAGCTTTCATAACACTGTCTCACTTTTAGCAGTGAGGACAGTGCAAGCATATGAGCAATCCATGGCAGACACGTTTGCCACATGTTTGCCGGGAGAGCCACCATATGCATGGTATTAGAGGAGAGAAATCCAATCTTAGGTGTCAATGACTCAGAGAAAGTTGGCAAAGACTCTTCATTTCTAACTTTGTATTTTCATGCCTAATTTTAGTTCAAGAGAGGAAAAACAAACCAAAGTAGCAACAGATCAGAAGATATTCAATGAAAAACTTTAGGACACATTATGGATAAAACACATATGGGACTGAGATGCATTTAAATACATTTTTGTTTTATCTTTTTAATAAGGCGGATTTGTTTCGTTGGTGTTAAATAAACTGATTTCTCCTTCAGCTTATATCACACATCCATGTGCACAGATGGTGCATTGATAGAAACATTTATGGAACACGGACAATCTAATAAAGCCAGCTCTTGTCTGGCAGTTGATTAATACAGCAGTAAAGTCAGTGAAACAGCCAGAAATAGAAGCAAGAACGATTTTCTGTAAATCCACAGGGGTTGAGACGAAACAGCGATGTTTAGCTGGTTCCCAGTATAACATTCTTTATCTTTATCTAAGCTTGTGAATTCTTGGTAATTCTCAACCTTTGGACTTTTTCCATGCCTACCCATACCTCCTGAGGCTGCTGAGAATAAACCTAGAAGGCTCATGGTTTCACCCCAACACTCAGTCTTAGCTTAAATTGCCAGAGATAACCTCAGAGGAGCCCTGACATTACCACATGTACAAAACCGAAGTCCTGCAGGCATTTTGGCTCTCTTTACCTGTCTGACAGGTCTTACGGTCACCACAAATATTCCCCAAAAACTGCAGTCCAGGGAATAAACACTCCAGCTGAGGTAAACACTGCCAAACCACACGTGTACACACTGACTCTGTTTTGTGGCTATCAACCTCTAAAACTCCATTTAGTCCAACTTTGCTAACTCAACTTGGCTTCCCTCAAGCCATAAAGCTGGCACTGATCAGAGTGCAGTCATTACAGGAATAACATTCCAGGAACATCAATAAATGCCTAGAAGGCTCCTGGGTCAGGTCAATCATCCCAGTCAGTTAACGGTCTCCAAACAGCAAGGCAAATTCATCATAGGAGCTAATCACATTGGGTAAGTCCACACTTTGCCTCAGAACAATATCCGCTAACGACATTAGCAAAGGGCCAGTAATATGATGTGATTTGCTGCTGTCACACAGAGGTGCTGATCGATGGTAGGGAAGAGTGGCGCATAATTCAGGGAAACCCAGTGTTGCCGTACAAATGCTTCTACCTCCTAAACACACAGTTATAGGAAGTGCATATAAATAAAACAAAAACAGTCAAATATTCTTATGTGTGTGTGTGTGTGTGTGTGCACTGTGCAGCACAGAAACATATGCAAACTATGAAAGCATGAAAGTATGTTAAAAAGGAAGGCATCTCAGCTCAATAACTTCTGGGTTTTAAGGCAACATGTCACTAAATGGCTGGAAAATCCAGGTTTGTTGGACTGAGTCTGTCTGTTTTTGCTCTATGCTGGAAGTAGAACTAATATGTGTTTATTTTTTTCTCAAAAGAAAAAAAAAGTATTTCTGGGGTCAACAGATTCAATTAACCTTTAAGAAGAAAAGCATCATAAGAAAAAATAGAAGCAAAAGGGGCCTTCAGTGGACCTTTGGACGCGCTGAAAACCCACAAGATACAGTATGAACTGAGCCCAGACAAAGTGTTTCCTTCCAAGAAAGCATCGTTGTGCAAATAACTGATTTGTAGGTGGCTGGATTTCTGGAAGTACATACTACTACTGCAACAAAAGTACATACTACCTAACAAAAGGTAGGGTATGGGGACAGGAACTCGTATAATAATTATACCGTCTCTTTGAAAACGACATCAGCCATGAACCTTTCAGCTGAAATGAAAATGCAATAATGATTTTCAGATTTTTGGATTTCAGATGATTTTTTCAGAATTACTCTGACTCACCGTTTGCCTTTCTGCCTTGGAAACAGCAACCTACTGGACAGAGAAATACAGTATATACCATCTGAAAATTCATTGTGGTTTCAAGGATTTGTTCTGACTCGGAGTCATATTAAAGCCGGACATGATCAGTTTCTAATTTTTATTTATTGGTTCAGTTTCACACACTTGACTCTGAGGATCCAGTCACTTCTCACACATCTAGTTTTGCTGTGAACCGTCACTGGACTCATATATTTGACTATTTCTGGGCTCTTGAGCAGGAAAAACTCAGCACAGAGGCAGCTCGTCCCCTCTGCCACCTAACTGTCAGTCTAGCAACGGCCGCTGGATTTAGGGCAGAGACTCCATGTCCTGCTCTTTTTTCCAACCAAAACCCACCTACGCTTCCATCCATATTCACAGCCGCCTGCTCTCTGTCATATTCACCTCGCTTGGCTTCCACTCCTGCCCAGCTTCATTGTCACTCAGCTGGGGATGGGTGACCAAGCAAGCTGGCCAAGGGCCAGGGCCTGAATAATGGCTACTTTATCTCCTACCACGGGAGAGCAGCAGCCTGTTCAGAGGCACTCTTACCGTGCGTATGAAGGCAGACCCCGGAGAGACAGACACAATAAATGTGTAAAAAATCAATAGGAAAACAAAAAAGCAGCAGAGAGCTGACAAAGAAAAACAAAAGAAAATGTGTCTGTTTTCCAATAAACTCCATAACTGTTGCTGTCTGAGGCTCATTACAATGACATCATACCGAAGTTATCCTGCAAAGCCGGACGTGTCAGCACTGGAAACCACTCTGCCGCCGTTAACAGCCAGGATGTCGTGACTGGAAGCACTGGAAGGCGTTTCATAACGAGGAAAAAATGGCAACAACAAACACAACAGCATGAAGGATTTCTTCAGTCTTCCTGACTTGGAGGCCTGATGTTGTGAGCAGCGTGGGACAGGACATCCCTGCAGCTCTCGCCTAAGCCCTGCTGCCTTCTGATGGTGCCACCATGCTGACTTGTGAGACGGGCTCTAGCCGTTGTCTCTGTTCACAGCTGCTCATCACCTTTCATCCTTCTTTATGCAAAAGGTGTATTCACCTTGCAGTCACCTTATACACAGCGTGCTTACAGTCCAACCCACTGTAGACTGGCTCAGTTTGACTCGTAAACTAGACTCTCTGTGTAATAATGGTCAGCCATGTTTTCCTGGTACCAGAAGATGCCTGGAAACTCTCTCCTTCCTAATCTGGCTTCATGTCCGTGCCAGAAAGCTGTCAGTGTTGGACTGGCCAGCCGGTGGTCTGGCAGCTGGAAGCACCATGGCAGGAGGGGCCTGCTGTAGTTCACTTGGTCAGCACGGCTCCCACACAGCCCCCTTCAACAGTGAGTTGTAAGGCTGAGTTATGACAGAGGACCTGTCACACCTTTGGTGGAAGGGCAGCCATGATGGCGAGCGCCCTGCAACAGCTGCTCCAGGAAGAGGAGCAAGGTTAATGTGCCGGACTTTACCCCGGAGAACATTGCTTTGTCAAATGTTAACAGATCACAGCTCAATCGGAGCTTGGAGGCAGTAGGATGCATTCAGGCTTGCACAGTTAAATGGACTTCATGCATGCTCATATAGAAAACTAGACAATTAACAACAAACATGCTTCATTGCACATCTTTCCTGCTGATATTAAATTACCATCTGACTCGTCCAGGTATGAACAGCCCATTTAATGATGCAGCCATGAATGGACCAAGGTTTTGTCAGGTTAACCTTGGATATAATTAGAGAATGATCATAGTTCAGGTTAAAATAAACAATAAGCTGAGTATGAAATTTAATCAGATAAAAAAAGATACAGGTCTGAAGCTGGACAACTAAACTGTGCAGGATAATAATTACATACTGATGGGACTGATGCTTCTGATTATAAACCTGGAAAGTAAAAACCAGAAACTAAAAGAAAACCATTAAGATGATGGTTTTGTGCAATGACAACAAAAGACTTTGATTTCTGGCGTCCCAGGAACTTTGTGGGCGCTCGCCATTTTGTTCCGCTTCCATGTTCATTAGAGTCATTCTTTTCTATTTCGGTCCTGCTGATCTGCAAATCTGTGGTTTGTTTATTAATATAGCTGCCAAAACTGGAGCTTTGGGTTAGCATTATTCCACCAGACACCATCACGGTCTACGCCAGCCTCCATGGGACATTCGGAGAAAATCAGAGAATTCCAGATCGCTCCTCTCGAGACGGTTGCTGCCAACGTCTTCGTCATTAAGCAAGCTCATGCTTGTATAAATTAGCACATGCATCTGTGATAAAACTTTTGAAGGGAGTGTATTTTACACAGAGTACTGGGATAGAGTGACAGAATCTGCAGTGCCAAGTCAATAACATGGATGTCACAGTTGGACTTCTGTGTCTCTGGCTGCTGCTCGAAGGTACAAGAGAGAAGTTCAACACCAAAGACAATCCACTTTCTCGCCCTCTCCACTCTGAAGCCCAGTCTGAACCAAATAAAGCACCGTGTCAGTGAAATTCGCATGGACAGCTACACATTTTTCTAGTTTTTTTCCCAGGGCTGTATCATACTCTCAGATCATTTATAAATGAGTTGGCGGGATGTCTGCATCACAAGATGTGCCTGCATGAGCTCCGCGAGAGCACGTCGGTAGACACAAGCCCTGGCTGGTGTTCACCAGTGGAGCTTTAAGGAGAATATTATTTTATAGAATCATGCAAGCGGTTGTGTAAATTTGTCTTGATGTTGGTTTTCTCTGCACGTTGTCAGTGGGAAATACAACAGCACATCCAGGTGTGAACAGTTTCTACTGGACGCCTAACTAAAGCGGGACACAGAAGTACAATACATTAATCCCTTTCCAGGGTTAAAAGCTTTTAAAAGAATAATATCAGTGGACATGTTGGAATTTAAGCCGTCACACAAGGATTCAAGTGTAGAATCAAACCATAATTATTTTCTTCAAGTTCAAGTTCAAGTTTATTCAAACAGCACATTTCTACAGCGGCAGCTGCTCAAAGTGCTGAACAATAAAACAACAAACCCCACAAATTAAAATTAAACACTGCACATTGAAAAATAAATAAAATCTGGACACAAAATAAAAATCTAAAATAAAAGTAAAAATGAAAATACATGAGAAAAAGCTCAGGTATGACCAAATGCCAGCATGAAGAAGGGGGTTTTTAGGACAGACTTAAAATCAGAGACAGATTGAGCAGCTCTGATGCGAAGAAGAAGGCTATTCCATATTTTAGGAGCAACAACAGAAAAGGATCTATCACCCCTGGATTTTGATCTGGCCAATGGGACCTTAAGTTTCTTCTGATTTATTTAGTTCTGTGTCACTTTAAAGGTATTTAAAGCAACTAAAGTAACTTTAAGAGCTTTGAATGTTCCTGGAATGTTTATTAAATCCATTCATACACCAATAAATCACTCTGGATTATAAGTCTCACAGCAAAGCATAACATTTTCTAGTCAATATTATATGTTTTTTATGTTTTCATGCATCAGGACATGAAAACCAGTCGTATGGGGACCAGACTGCCAAACTAGGGGTCTGGTACTCCATACAGAAGTCCCTGGGGGACCCAGTCTGAAACCTTTAACAGGGAATGTTGGAATGGTGAAAAGGTTTGAGACCTGAAGGAGGTGTAGAACTGGTCCACTGATCCATGACAGGGACAGAAACCACACTGATCCTCCTCAGTCCGACTATCTGACAATCCTTCCTCTCCAGGACCCCAGGACCCCAGTAAGGCTTATACCTGGGACGGACCCCCCTGTTTCCCCAGAGTCCTGAATGGGGGTCCGCTACTCTAATCAGCCAATCTGTTTCCAACGTCCACATGATGCTGTAAAGCTTCGTCAACCAAGTCAGCCCCACAGCATCCAGAGTCTGAAGGAAGTCTGGGAGGATCTGGTCCCGCCCCAGGGCCACCGAGGAGTTTCACAAGCACCTCGGCAACCTCACCCCCACCCATAGGAGTCCTCCAGACTCTGCTCCCACATCAGAAGACGTGTTGGTGGGACTGAGGAGGTCTGCGAAGTATTCCGTCCACTGACCTGAAACCTGCTACTTCCTCATGGAAACTTCTGTCTTGTCAGAATCACATCATCGCGTCCACAATGCAAAAACACTTCAAATCACTTCTAAACCATAAAAAATGTTTTGTTCTTGTGTTTGTTAGGCTTAGCGGCATGCCTGGAAACAGACAGGAACGTTATTCAACTGCAAGTCAGACCCAATTTGTCTTTTGGGTGTCTGAGTACATCAAAAAGGAGCTGAAGAAAAATATCCCCAACAGCATGCTGACTCACGCTGCAGCTCGGGAAAAAAAGCCCAAAAAGTCCGTGAGGTTGCAGGTTGATGTATGGAAACAAACATTGGCAGATTTCAAAGTGTACAGTTTGTTTACAGTAAAGCACTTCCAGCTGTTTGCCTGATCAGCTGATAAGACGAAACCTCCGTTATAATGAAGATGGAAGACCACCTCTACACCAGCAACAAACCGGACAGTTTCAGCTCTTCAGTAGATATGTGAGGCTCAAGTGCCGTGACATAACCATTCACCTGCGCCAAATGTGTGTGCCACATGTCAGAGGAGGTGTTATATTTGTGGCTCAGATGACAGATGCAGCTACCTGTGGGCTAAAGATGTGCAGGTGGTCAGGGGTCACGTGCTCTGGGAGTTTGGTAACCCCACAGAACTGGCAGAGACTATCAGCTCCAGTTCTGGCATCAAGGTCAGTGTCCTGCAGGGATTTGGTGCTTGCAGAGCTGTGGGGCTGCAACACTGGTAATATGCTGGATTTGCTGGGGAAAAAAGGCATGTCAGCTATTTTGTTCACAAGAGGAGAGCCTGTACAGACTACCCAACCATAAGTAGTCCTGCCACGACTGGGAATTGCAAACTGGGAAAATACATGTTTCAGGTTTTATAATGATGGATTATCACCGTTTTCTATTATAATAATAGATGCACCAAACTTTAAAAACACACAGCAACAATGTCATTTTGCTTCCTTCCTACTTTTGTGTTCATTTGCTGGAAAAGCTGCGTTACAATAAGAGGCCCCCCCCAACTCATTTTATATGGCTGAACGCTGCTGTCTTGCTGATCTATCTGGAGGCCTGGACTGAAATCGTGTGGATGTAGGGCCTGTGCTTCCCTCTGGTTCACACAGGGGCCTGTGGGCTGCTCGGGGCTGCTCCAGATCATCCGCAGTCCTGCTTTCCTTTCATCTCCATTATTTATAGACTTAGAGCAGAGGAACAATCTCCCTCACGGCAGCTCATTGGGCTTATTCCCTCCCCGTCCCTTTGCACAGAACCTTTATTTACACAGACATCACTGGTTAAGCACTGGCCTCAAAGGGACAGAGCTGTAAGCCTTCCTTCTGTGTAAAACACTGCAGTCATGGGAAAAAAGGGACTTGAGCTATTCATGATGAGCTGGAAGATCATTTATCAGGTTTATAAGGTTTGAGATGGAAATCTTTGTGCAGTGTTGATGTTAGATGTCATCGCCTTGCAATGTCCTCGTGATTTCAAAGTAAACACAAGGAAATGATCAGTTTTTAGACTGTAACTTCAAACCGGAGCTTACTGGGCTTCATGCAACGGTCATGCAAACAGTGTCTGATCAAGCAGCTGTGAGAAAGTTTAAAACTTTAGCTTCTAAACCAGATTATTATGAGACGCAGCAAAATGAAGACGTGTATCGATGTGGGTTGGAAAGTCTTCAGATGACAAGTTTTAAAACAAAAAAACCCCCAGAAATGTGATGATTGGAAAGGAGAGGAGCCGAGTGTGTGTGTGTGTGTGTGTGTGTGTCTTAGGATTCCTTGTTCATCTTCCTCTGAAATATAAGGCAGTAATATTTGGAACTCTTTTTTTTAATACAAAGCCGTACGACTTTGTAGGACAGCAGGAAGACACAGTCGTCCTCCTCGGGGTGACGCATCCACAGCCAGCCCATCAATCTCCAGACCGGCGTGTCAGCGGCCACTCTGGGAATTCAGAGTGAATGCAAACAATGATGAAACCTGATGCTGCTCTTCCACTTTGTATAATGAGGTAAAATTGTGTGATTGTCTGATGTATTGCTTGTCATCTTAATTCCATATGATTGTGCATGTGTCTGCATGACTACCCCAGTGTGTGCACATACTGTCTGTGTCAGTGGTCCCATGTGTGAAACCATGTATGAAAGTAATTACATCCCTGGGATGAAGCAGTGTAAAAACTTGAGGATGCAATTATGCTCCCATTGAATAAGTCATCCTTCCTGGCAAGAGCTAATTGCATTAAAATGGATTGTGTGTAGTTTTCTAGCATGAGGCATTAAGATTAACGCCAGGCCAGTTAATGGTGTGTCATTTCCAACCAGAGATCCCCCTCCCATTTCTCACCCCCACATCTCTAATATAAGATTAGGAGCGGGGAGAAAAGGCGTGCAGGAGGACAGAAAAACACGTCCCGTCTCTCGGCATCTGCTTTCCCAGCTGGGAAAAGACCCCAGCTATTCATCAGGCTCCACACTGCTGTCTACATGTATTCAACTCACTCAAAGGTCACACCATTAAAACACCAATCTGAAATACTCCGGCCTGTTTGTGGAGAGCCGTCCTTCCAGATAGGAAACCTTCTGGCAAACTCATTTACATACAAAACACGACGCTGACCATACACATACGCAGTTCTGCATCATTTAGCAACTTCTGTTTTTCCTTTGTGTCCAGCGGTAGGAAGGTCTCCAGACAAAATGTCTCCTGCCAATTATCTTCTCTGATAATTATTTTAAAGTTCAAAATTGTACCCATTAATGCTGTAGGGATCATATTTGATATTTACAGTTTCTGAGACCTTGTAGCGTCACTTTACAGCAAAAACTTCACTCAAAACCCTGTTGAACATAATCTGATACCTGTCTTCTGCCCCCTGCTGGAGATTTGGCACAACAATAATTCTGAATTATTACACAGTAATAAATAGCAAATATAAACAAAATATGAAATTTTTCATTCATATTTATCTTTTACAGTTTGTTAAACGGACAAATAAAGATTTGAGTGGTGGCTGCCTCCGTTTCCTCACAGCAGTGTCAAGCTGGATGTTTATTTCCATGGTGATATTTAGCTGAGAAGACAGACAGTGTTAGGGTTTGGTGGAGGTGAGGACCCAAACGCGGAAACAGAACCAGGAATGCTGAATGAAGAATATTTACTCTCAGAACTCGGAACTGGACTGGAGGGAAGCCAACACAATTAACCTGCAAACACAGCTGAAACAACAGGCTACAAATACTGTGAAACTAAACAAGAACCAGGTGCAGGGAATAAAACAAATGAGACCAGGTGAAAACTATGAACAGGAACCAAAGCGACTGAACAGGAAAAACTACAAAATAAAACAGGAAACCAAAACTGAGAAAAACACCTGAAATTTCAGATCATGACAGACAGATGTTGGGGGTACAAATGTGATTTTATGTCCTGAATTTTGTTTTACTTTTGGATTAAAAGATTTTCATTCACAACAACCCAAGAAAAGCCTGAATTCACCACCCTGGAAAAGATCTCTGCTGTCATTCCTGCACGGATTGAATTGTTTGACCAACAACTTGGCGATGCTTCCGGACTCTTGGAGAATGACTGAGTTCACAGCGATTGGAGCAGCATGCAGCCAACATGCAGCCAACATACAGCCACTGTGCAGCCAACAGGCAGCCAACATGCAGCCAACATGCAGCCAACATGTAGCCAACATGCAGCTAATATGCAGCCAACATGTAGCCAACATGCAGCCAACATGCAGCCAACATGTATCCAACATGTAGCCAACATGCAGCCAACATGCAGCCAACATGTATCCAACATGTAGCCAACATGCAGCCAACATGCAGCCAACATGTAGCCAACATGTAGCCAACATGCAGCTAACATGCAGCCAACATGTAGCCAACATGCAGCCAACATGCAGCCAACATGTAGCCAACAGGCAGCCAACATGCAGCCAACATGCAGCCAACATGCAGCCAACAGGCAGCCAACAGGCAGCCAACATGTAGCCAACATGTAGCCAACATGCAGCCAACATGCAGCCAACATGCAGCCAACATGCAGCCAACATGTATCCAACAGGCAGCCAACATGCAGCCAACAGGCAGCCAACATGTATCCAACATGTAGCCAACAGGCAGCCAACATGCAGCCAACATGCAGCCAACATGTATCCAACATGTATCCAACATGCAGCCAACAGGCAGCCAACATGCAGCCAACATGTATCCAACATGTAGCCAACATGCAGCCAACATGCAGCCAACATGTAGCCAACATGCAGCCAACATGCAGCCAACATGTAGCCAACATGTAGCCAACATGCAGCTAACATGCAGCCAACATGTAGCCAACATGTAGCCAACATGCAGCTAACATGTAGCCAACATGTAGCCAACATGCAGCCAACATGCTGCCAACATGTAGCCAACATGTAGCCAACATGTAGCCAACATGCAGCCAACATGCAGCCAACATGTAGCCAACATGCAGCTAACATGCAGCCAACATGTAGCCAACATGCAGCCAACATGCTGCCAACATGTAGCCAACATGCAGCCAACATGCAGCCAACATGTAGCCAAAATGCAGCCAACATGCAGCCAACATGTAGCCAACATGCAGCCAACATGCAGCCAACATGTAGCCAACATGCAGCCAACATGTAGCCAACATGTAGCCAACATGCAGCCAACATGCAGCCAACATGCAGCCAACATGTAGCCAACAGGCAGCCAACATGCAGCCAACATGCAGCCAACATGCAGCCAACAGGCAGCCAACAGGCAGCCAACATGTAGCCAACATGTAGCCAACATGCAGCCAACATGCAGCCAACATGCAGCCAACATGCAGCCAACATGTATCCAACAGGCAGCCAACATGCAGCCAACAGGCAGCCAACATGTATCCAACATGTAGCCAACAGGCAGCCAACATGCAGCCAACATGCAGCCAACATGTATCCAACATGTATCCAACATGCAGCCAACAGGCAGCCAACATGCAGCCAACATGTATCCAACATGTAGCCAACATGCAGCCAACATGCAGCCAACATGTAGCCAACATGCAGCCAACATGCAGCCAACATGTAGCCAACATGTAGCCAACATGCAGCTAACATGCAGCCAACATGTAGCCAACATGTAGCCAACATGCAGCTAACATGTAGCCAACATGTAGCCAACATGCAGCCAACATGCTGCCAACATGTAGCCAACATGTAGCCAACATGTAGCCAACATGCAGCCAACATGCAGCCAACATGTAGCCAACATGCAGCTAACATGCAGCCAACATGTAGCCAACATGCAGCCAACATGCTGCCAACATGTAGCCAACATGCAGCCAACATGCAGCCAACATGTAGCCAAAATGCAGCCAACATGCAGCCAACATGTAGCCAACATGCAGCCAACATGCAGCCAACATGTAGCCAACATGCAGCCAACATGTAGCCAACATGTAGCCAACATGCAGCCAACATGCAGCCAACATGCAGCCAACAGGTAGCCAACAGGCAGCCAACATGCAGCCAACATGCAGCCAACATGTAGCCAAAATGCAGCCAACATGTAGCCAACATGCAGCCAACAGGTAGCCAACATGCAGCCAACATGTAGCCAACATGCAGCCAACATGCAGCCAACATGCAGCCAAAATGTAGCCAAAATGCAGCCAACATGCAGCCAACATGCAGCCAACATGCAGCCAACAGGCAGCCAACAGGTAGCCAAAATGCAGCCAACATGCAGCCAACATGTAGCCAACATGCAGCCAACATGCAGCCAACATGCAGCCAACATGTAGCCAAAATGCAGCCAACGTGCAGCCAACAGGTAGCCAACAGGTAGCCAACATGCAGCCAACATGCAGCCAACATGCAGCCAAAATGTAGCCAAAATGCAGCCAACATGCAGCCAACAGGTAGCCAACATGCAGCCAACATGCAGCCAACATGCAGCCAACATGTAGCCAACATTCAGCCAACAGGCAGCCAACAGGCAGCCAACATGCAGCCAACATGTAGCCAACATGTAGCCAACATGCAGCCAACATGCAGCCAACAGGCAGCCAACAGGCAGCCAACATGCAGCCAACATGTAGCCAACATGTAGCCAACATGCAGCCAACAGGCAGTCAACAGGCTGCCAACATGCAGCCAACATGTAGCCAACATGCAGCCAACATGCAGCCAACATGTAGCCAACATGCAGCCAACATGCAGCCAACATGCAGCCAACATGTAGCCAACATGCAGCCAACATGCAGCCAACATGTAGCCAACATGCAGCCAACATGTAGCCAACATGCAGCCAACATGCAGCCAACATGCAGCCAACATGCAGCCAACATGTAGCCAACATGCAGCCAACATGCTGCCAACAGGCAGCCAACAGGCAGCCAACATGCAGCCAACATGTAGCCAACATGCAGTCAACAGGCTGCCAACATGCAGCCAACATGCTGCCAACAGGCAGCCAACAGGCAGCCAACATGCAGCCAACATGTAGCCAACATGCAGCCAACATGCAGCCAACATGCAGCCAACATGCAGCCAACATGTAGCCAACATGCAGCCAACATGTAGCCAACATGCAGCCAACATGCAGCCAACATGCAGCCAACATGCAGCCAACATGTAGCCAACATGCAGTCAACAGGCTGCCAACATGCAGCCAACATGCTGCCAACAGGCAGCCAACAGGCAGCCAACATGCAGCCAACATGCTGCCAACATGCAGCCAACATGCAGCCAACATGCTGCCAACATGCAGCCAACATGCTGCCAACATGTAGCCAACATGCAGCCAACATGCAGCCAACATGCTGCCAACATGCAGCCAACATGCAGCCAACATGCAGCCAACATGCAGCCAACATGCAGCCAACATGCTGCCAACAGGCAGCCAACATGCAGCCAACATGCAGCCAACATGCAGCCAACATGCTCCGCAGCAGAACGACTGCAGCTTCTTTCAGATGAAGTGAAGGGTTCGGGTCTTTCTGGAGAATCTCACCCATCTGGATCTGATATCATTAATGGTGTCTGGCTGGTTGCTTCTTCTCTCTCTCTTTGGCACTTACACACACTGAGGTCCGAGATAATGTGTGTGTTGAGTTGTAAAACTCCCAAATGGCTCAACATGCTGTGTCATGGTTCCCTGTCAGGCCCTCAGCGCTTCACCAGGCAGCTAATGCCTTGAAGAAACGGGCTCCTGAGCTCAACATTAATCCCTACACCATTCCTGTCCTCACTTTCCTGCTTCCTGCTGTCAGAGGAAATTTAACGTGACATATACTCACAAGAACATGGGCGATTGTAATTGCTGTAGCTGTGATAACCGTGCCCGGCTATTTGGATGTCATAGTAGCATTTGGAACAAACTCACTAACGGCTGCTGAGATGTGTTAAAGAGAAAACACAGCTTCGCAGTTAAATGGTGTGTAAAAGCGATCCCACACAAGGGATCCTTCCTTCCTCGCCACTCACATCTTAGAAGTTCCTGACTCAAAACTGCCGAGCATTTTCACACCCATAAATACTGTATGAAATATTATATACCAAGTCGCATTAGTGACCTTAAAGACCTGTTTATAGAAACTGAAAATGTTTTGTAGTTTCACTGAGCGACCTGCGTGTCTAGAACCATTAATGTTTGTTAAAACATCATGTCCAAGCCCAGAGATCCAAATGATAGATAGATAAACAAACAAACAAACAAACAAACAAACAAACAAATAAATAAATAGATAGATAAACAAACAAATAAATAGATAGATAGATAGATAGATAGATAGATAGATAGATAGATAGATAGATAGATAGATAGATAGATAGATAGATAGATAGATAGATAGATAGATAGATAGATAAATAAAACATTTGAATTCTCAGTCTGCAGAAATGTTATAAACTTGAGAAAACTTAAGAAATATGAAGTTATTAAATGATTCGGTTCTAAAACAACAGGGCTTTAAGGGATGAAGACACTTTTCACACTTCAGCTCACTGGAATTTCCTTTTTCCTTTTTCATGTTTTGAACATTAAATTATGCTTTTATTTTCTCATTTTTCAGTGTGTCTATGAATTGGATTTGATTCAAGCTGCTTGTGTCTTATAACGGTCCAAACTATATCTTTTATACAGAAATCTCCTGGTTAATGGAGCTAAAGTTAAAACAATGTGATAATAAAACAAAGAACTCCTGGTAGAAGCAGTGCACGTACACGTGCACATGCACGTGCAGCTACACAGTAGCATGTTTTTATACTCCTGAATTAACACAACGTTCGACTCCAGCAGACTGACGGCCACATTCGCCGCTTCCTGCTTTCTGCCTGCAAAGCCAGTTGAGCCCTTTTCCATCCTGTCACGAAGCATCAATCAACGCTCACGAGACGAGCAGGACACTCTGTTGTTACCATTATGTATAATGAATATGTTTATGATCCAACAACATATGCCGATGTATTATTCATTGTTTTTCTGTATCTGCATTCAGACTGACTGTTCTTGTCTGACTGTGCTCGAGGCGAAGACTGACTTCTGACTGCACAGGCTGCCATCTCACAGAGCTATACCAGTCAGAGCAGGTAAAACTTTCATAACCTGTGCTGCTTTCGCATATCTATAGAGTTTACATCTACATTTACACAAGACCTAGTAATTGCTCTGAACAGCACGCTTCTTTGACTTGTAACTGTGTGTGTGTGTTAATGCATGCAGTCCGGATAAAAAATTTGTTTTCAGAATGAAATAAAGAGGAAAAACAGAATTACAGATATAGTATAAACATATAAGATAATGGTAAGTTAATGTTAAGAGCCAGAAGGGTGTAGAAATTCATCATTTTTGCTTGAACAAAAGATGCACAGAGGTGACATCATATCCTCCTTACATGTTAGCATGGCGCCCACTCAGAAATGCAGCCGCACATCGTGCTGATGGATGTGGCTGTAATTGGTCGGCTTCATTTGAATGTTTAAAGGACTTTGCTTAATTAAAATGTCTCTGTGAAACAAAAATGTAAAGTAGAACAGCCAGTAATTGCATGAGGTTGCTAATAATCCCGATACAATAAGCAGCATGTTTAGGCTCCACAAACACATCCAGCAAGTTCTGCTTTCAGTCCGACTGTTTGAAGCAGCGTCGGAAATCCCACGACCCTCCAGCGCTTTTCTGTTTCACTACAGACAAAAGTAGACACAACATTTTACAGATTTGCATTTAATAAACAACCACAAAGTAAGTTTATGTTGGAAAGTGTGTATTACCACGATTTATTGTTTAGGTGTTATTGTAATGTAATATAATGTCCTTTAATTTTCAGAGATCATGTTAGGGTATCATTTATAACGGGGTTTTGGTTCAGATAGGTGTTCAACTTCTTTCAAGACCCTTTTCAATCTTAAAAAGCGTCTTTTATTTGTTGTAATGACTATTTGTTCTGTTTTAAAATTTGCTTTTTTTTTTAGTTTGAAATAAATTCTAAAAAAAACCCAAAAAATAAACCTGACTTTCTTGCACAGTTATCTCTTGATTATTAAGCTCCTGACAATATTAAAGTTGTTTTTAGGTTAGAAAAGCTTTGAGGGAAACGCTAAATTAAAAAATCTATAAAAATAAAGAAAGCATAACTTTAACAAACGGAAAAGGAATAACTGCTGTGTGATTCTCCTTCCTGCACCGTGCTGCAGGACTTCTCTTTCAACGCTGGGTGCACAAAACATGCAGCTCAGCAGATCTCGGTTGGAAAGGAATGGATCCAAGCATGTTCTTTGTTCCTCGAGAACACAAAAAGTGCAGCGAAAACATTTCCTTCCACCGACATCGCTTCAGTTTCCGTCAAGCTCACTGCGAACCCTTCAAAGCTCCGTCTGATTTCACCTGAAATTTACCGGATTAGGACGCATATTTATCATTCACGAAACACTGCGAGCAACCAGATGAAACATTACTGGTTCAGCAGATTAAATGAGCAGTAAACACTTAGAAAGAGAGGAAAGCAGGAAAAAGACTCTTGATTTAAATGACCTGACAGCAGCAACGCCCAAACACAGCCTTGGAGACAACCGCTGGAAGTTTTGGCCAATCACGCTGACTGATGTAATGATTTCAGGACAAGACGTTTGCAGCCCACGGCGTGCCACTTTCATGTTGCTGAGGCGGGGGTGCATGCGAATACATAGCCATGGGCTAGGAAGATTCTGAAGCCAGAGCAGGAAGACAACATGCTCTCTCTATTGATTCCGCTCTGCTGTTCCTGCTGCTGTTGTTTATTGGCCCTTGACTTCACTTTTGTGCTGAGGAGACACCTGCAGAGTTCTGACTGCCAGCTGACAGACCAGATTCCAGAACTCTTGGCTGGATGCCGGCCCACCCAATAAAGCCTGCAGGAGTACACAAGCCCAGGAAAAGTGTTAAAAGTCCAAGTGTGAATGTGTGTGTGTGTGTGTGTTTCCACCAACTTTCTGCTCATGTGACTGGACACGATTCTGATGTGTGTGAGTGTGTGCATGTTTGCGTGTGCTGAATTCATATTTGACCAATGAAGTGTGATGAGAGCTAAATCCAAGCGGCCCGGGGGGAAGAGTGGATTAATCGAAGGGAGCTGGCAGACAGATTCCTCTTCCAGCTTCAGACACTAACAGTCAGGCAGCGGGTCGGCACTTCAACTTTCGCAGTATATATGCGAGTGTGCATTTAAAGATTCCCTCTGTCATCACCGTGAAGACATCATTCATGACGCTAATTCCTTCTGAATAAATGAACCCTTAAAGCAACGTGATGAAGTGAGAGTAAAACCTAAAGCTGTACTCCTTGAACAACACGTGACTCCTGTCTCGAGGCAAAAGGCCCAGTTTTTATGTTATTTCTTTCACCTCAGAAAACAGAGGAAAGTAAATTCCTCCCCGATCTCTCACATGCTGCTTTTTAGAGAAGAAACCCATTAGGCCGGGGACAAATAGCTGATGGGACAGGAAGGACTCAATAATTCAGCAGCCATTGTTTCCTCTGATGTGCACTACGCTCTCAATTGACCTCTGCTCCTCTGTTGTTTCTCCTCTACCGAGCTGATGGATCTCTTCACAAAGTATGAAACAACTTTACAAAGACTCCAAAGACCTTAAGAACATAAATAAAAGCATGACTACAGGCAGCAGCTGCAGCGGCTGCATTATATATGAACACGTATGCATGCATGTCAGCCAAAATGAAACAATGCTGAGAGAAAGGCACAGAGATGTGCTCACCATCTCTGGACTTCCACATAAATCAACTCCTAACTGTTCATTAGCGACGGGCAAGCTTCTGCCCCACAGCTTAACTGTCACTCACTGATGAATTAATTACTTGAGTCTCGTCACCGTGGCTACAGGGTTATGTGCACCGTACAGCGAGCTCGCATGCACATGTGAACACATATAGGTCCTAAGTGCTGTCACCCCGGAAGAAAAGTCATAATCAGACAGCGTTCTCCACCATTAGAGAGCGTGTTTAACTGTTGCTGTTCACACATCAGCATAAACAAATCTCTAATTATGTGTTAGTGGATTGGGGTAATATACCAGTAAGGTGACCATTAACATGCACAACAATCTAACAGCTCACCTGAGGAAGGGATGTGATGATGCAGCAGGGCACTCAGACATTACTCGCATGTTCACACGTTTATCCAACAGCTTTAATTGCCTGTTGACAACTTTGACCAAACTAAATGCTGCTGCACAAGAATCTGCTCTAATTACTGGATGGATGATTTGTGCTCGTAACATTTGGCCCCCTGGGCAGAAACGGGAAACGTCGACCTTTGGAGAACTAAAAGCTGCAGGTGGTGTGTAGAGTTTGTTTCTGTGTAATTTACACAACACACATTTGTTTAAGTACTATCTATCTATCTATCTATCTATCTATCTACCATCCATCCATTTATGCTGAGCAATGATAAAATAATCACAATTAATTGCATAAAATTTTGATTAATTGTGCTCAGTTACACTGTTGTGCACAAAAAATCCTAATAAACAGCAAATTGCCAGTTTTTAACTACAGTTTCTTTTCACACACTTCTTGTAGAATTATTACTGTAATGAGATCAAATATTTATGTCAATGAAGTATGAATTTTATTCATGCAGGAACTCACCAGAAGGACAGACTGAGCTGCTCTGAGCTGTATTATCTGCACTAATTACTCCTTTTCTTCTTTTATTTAATTTAATTTAATTTTTATTTTGCTTTTTTAAAAAGCAGCAAACCTAAAAGTGGTGAAAGTGAACTATGATGCAGAAGATTAGAGACACTAATAAAAAGACTCCTCCATCATATCATGAGTCCATGTGGTCTGAAGAAGACGTAGACGTATCCACTGCACATCCATCCTTCAACATACCAGTTTGTGTGCTGGTAGAGGTGCATGCATGTTTTTGTGGGTATGAATCTGAAACTTCTGGAAGGTGATGCTCCATACGGTTTTTATGAGTTATAAAAGACAGTAAATAGAAATGACCTGTGAAGTTCTACTTCAAGTTTTCTGTAACTCTTCATCTCTTTGACAATGAAATCTGATCAACCAGCTGAGAGCAATCCAGCACATGCCTGCTGTAATTATTGCTCCAAGTAATTATTTTTTTCTCCAGCAGGCAAAGACTAATCCATCATATTGATAGTCCTCATAGATTCCTATGGGGCGCAAACGTTGACTGAATATTTATAAGGTCAGTGCTCCTGAGTCAGTGTGTGAGATGATTTGCTTGCTCTTCTCTGACTTTTTCTTCAACAAACACCAAATATTTTCTCTCAGTTTTTGGCTCATTGCTGGGTTTTTGTATCTTTACTGAATTTTTTATTAAAAAGAAATCTAGAAAAATGATTAAATAATCATAAATCAGATCTTTTTTGCCCATTTTGTGTTCAGACTGTTTGGGGGATAATTTCAGGGATCATTCAAGATGCAGTAAACTAATGCTATCACAGCATGAAAGCTTAAGTTTTAGAGCTCAAAGCTGTGTAAGGTAGCATGAAACTGTGCCTCTGCTCCTTCCTGGCCAGGGTCAATCGGATTAGTAGAACCAATGATAACTTAGAAAAGTGAAAATCTTGGTGCATCAGCAGGTGTTGGGCAGATTAAAAGGCTCTTCCTCACAAGAATGCAGAAAATGCAAACAAAACACATGAAAATAGCAATAAAAAAAGTTGCAGATTGTCTCTTTTGTAGTTATAAACCTCCATAATACCTCTTTACTCCTGATACATAAAGAAGTAAAATGAGCTGGTTATGCTAAAATGCAAAGGTGATACATGATAGATGGAAATGCTGCTCTGCTCTCAAAGGCTGAGCAGCATGAAGCGAGGAAGCTGCTGAGGTCTGCATCTTAATTTCCAGCTTCCACATTCCTCTCAGTTCCTGCGGGAACTATCGGCAGGGCAGGGGTCAAATTCTGTGTCAGTGTTTGCCTAACTCTTAAATGTGCACATGAATAAAACCTGTTATGATTGAATGAGAAGAAAGAGAACGGAGCACTCTAACTGCTCGACGCCAGTCAGCTCCATACGCTTCATGACACACACTCAGTGTCTGCTGCATATTGTGCAAAGTAAGAAGAGCTGCTTTGCACTCGGAGGGTTGGGGGGGTGGGGGGTGTAAATACGGATGGTGCAAACCATAGACTGTATATAAAAGATGGGCGGAGCCTCAGTGACGTCATCCGTAGGTTTCTGAAGAGCTGAATTGAAGCTCAGTGGGCGGTTCCTACCATCACCATCTTGGCAGGGGCATGCATGTCGTCTCGCCCGGAAAATACAAATATGGGCAAAGAGGTGGAGCTGAGAGGGGGGCTGTGAGCATCATGGCTGATGATTGACATTAAGCAAAACCCGAGCTTTCTGTAGCTAAGAGCTAACCGAGCTAACCCGGAGATAACAGGAGATAACAGGAGCTAACCAGCTAACGGAGGTAAGCGGGCTAAAGCTAAGTCACGTTGTTAACCGGCTAAAATCCGCAGTTGTTCTACGTTCTTCTGACTTGAAGCGGGAGATCGGTACCTGTCAATCAAAAGGACACACCCATAAATATGCCGAACTTTGAGATTAAATTACTTTTAAACGGGTGAGTTAGAAAAAAATTCACTCCCCCCACAGTTGTCATGAAGGTAAACCTGACCTGTTAAACCTTAAATGGATTTTTGAACCAGGCTGTAAACATGTTTATTTCTGCTGTAAACATGTTTATTCCTGCTGTAAACATGTTTATTCCTGCTGTAAACATGTTTATTCCTGCTGTAAACATGTTTATTTCTGCTGTGAACATGTTTATTCCTGCTGTAAACATGTTTATTTCTGCTGTGAACATGTTTATTTCTGCTGTAAACATGTTTATTCCTGCTGTAAACATGTTTATTTCTGCTGTGAAGTTGGTCTTTTTAACATGGGAGTCTATGGGGATTTGCTCTGTTTTGCAGCCCCTAGTGGATGAAGGGGGAACTGCAGTTTTATGCACTTCTGCATAGGCTTCACTTTTTACCGCCGGAGGTTGTCGCTTGATGCAAACCGAAGCCCAGACGCCGTCAGGGTTCCATGGAGCTCCGGCCGCTGTCCGTGGTGCTGAACGGCTGGTTTGCAGGAGGAGTGTGTGGACAGACAACTGTACATGGTGACAATAGCAGTTCTCTCAAGTTGTCATGATTTGGGTTTTTCTGTGCTTTGTTTTTGGGCTTCCTGTTTTATTTTGTAGTTTTTCCTGTCTTGGTTCTTGGTTAGCTTCTTAGATTTCCTGTTCATTGATTTGGTTCACCTGGGTTCATTTAGTTCATTTGTTTCACCTGTTTCTCGTTCGGTTTTTCCTGTGTATTTATACCACTCATGTTCACTCATTGTTTGCTGGATCATTTTGTACCTCAGTTAGTTTGTCTGTTCTGAGTTCCCTGGGTTCCTCTGAGGAAAATAAATCTGTCTGAGTTCTGCATCCCTGCTCCCTCGTCTCCACGTTTGGGTCCACACCACATCTCCACTGCTCTCGTGACACAAGTGGCTGTGCATGTGTGTGTGTGTGTGTGTGTGTGTGTGTGTGCGTGTGCGCATGAGCATATGCTTGTATTTAGGGCAGAGTTAAAAATATTTGCACTTATTAGCATGATTTTGTGCTACTGTTTGTGCTCATTAATTCCCATAAACTTTAGACTTTACAAACATCTTCATAATAATAATTTCATCCTATGACACGTCACTCATGTAAGAATTCTGTTTGCAGCTTACAAATCTGCACCAACTGGAGGAAAAACACTGGGAATAGACGTGGTTTAGACCCTCCTCCCCCTCTTCTGTTCTTCCAGACATTGGCGACATCGCCCTAAAAGAGAACACACCCGTTCTGCCTCCCGTTTTCCTCATCTGACTGTTCATGCTGATAAATTCCTCCTGCTGAGGGACCTGGCCTGCAGCTACTGGAGGGTTTGGCCTTGAGACGGAGACACTCCAAGCACTTCCTGCTTTTATCAGCGATGAGATGTCTGGATGTGAAACCTTACCCTGCAAAGCGCCGGCTGATGAGCTGACCTTTTCATTCCCTGGGTCACTTCTTAACCCTCAAGACTCTTTTCAGAGCATCACAGCTTCTACATTAATCAGGTAAATAAAAGGACCAGAGTGAATATATCTCAACACACCTGCACCCACACACACACACACCCTCACACATAGGCTTCCATTACACCACGTTGTTCCCATCTCCTGTTTTCCACTCCTGTAATTGGAAAGCCAGTGGAAGCGTTCAGGGAAACATGTCCGTGTCTTCAGGCGACGACTTGCAGTCATGAGATATTAAAATGTATAACTTTCACCTCTTTTGTTGGCCAGTGGAGGGAGGCTCTACCACACATGAGAGCGAGGGGGGCACAGTCCTTCACACAGAGCCCTCTGGAGTCTTCCCACGTCTGTCCCGGAGACCGTCAGCTCATGGGCATGCTAAAGTTTAACGCTGATGAAAACTGACTGACATCATGAGAAATTAATGTTACACATCAGCCAGAGTGCTCCCGCAGCTCACGGTGGAGGAGTTCAGATCTTTAACTCTTCTTTCCGAAGGTGGGGTGGGGGGGTGTGGGTTGACAGGTATGTGCTTGCATGTGTGGGTAGATTGTAATGGCTTTCATCCACTGATACTTTCAGGTAAACAAGGTTGCCCTGAAGCGTTCCTCAAACATCATATAAAAGCTTTTTCCACACGATGATGTCGTCTACACTGTTTATGTCTTTAATGCATGGATTCATTAGTCATACTGGCTGAATCCAAGCTTCTGATCTCCACAGATTAATTAGCGTACAGACATCTCCACCTTCAGATCAACTCCTAACTTTGTTCACACTTGTATTGTAAGTCTTTAATTAGCTGAGATGCTTATTGTTCGAAGTTATTTTTACTGCCAAACGCTTGTTTATCTCCTCGTTCCTGCAACGTCAGCCAACACAGACGGAAAACTGTAAAGGGTGTCTGCTATGGAAGTGTTGGAAACTTCAATGTGCTCCTTGTGTCTGCTGTTTCTTCAGATGGATCTCATTTCACCGAGGAATATTACGGTGAATCTCGTTGAGCAACTTCGGAACTGGACTTAATGACTGCTGGTGCTGAACTGCCCGACGTCAGCATTCAGCCACAGAGATCTGAGGCTTGACTTCTTTGTTCTGCTGGCTAATTAGTGTGTATCTATAATGGGAGTGGGAAACAAGTTCTGTAAAAAAAATCATTACCATGAAGAGCAGAAATCTGAGAATAGGTGTATAATTTCCACCGAGCTCGACTCTCCACTGCCCAGAAACTCCCATTTCATGAACAGATGAAGATTTCTATCTTTATACGCATAACTAATTGGTTGTCTTTGTTTGTAGCCATCCGTCTCAATTTAACCTCCTGAAGTCTTGCATTAAAAAGCAGTTTTATTTAACTCTTTCTGGTCTTCTGTTCCTGCAGCTGGGGAGACAGGAGTGTGGGGACTCCCATCTCCTCTACTCTGCTTCTGTATTACTTTATAATTTGTTGTTTTTTTCACACCCTATGTACAGCAGGGTGGGGCAGCTGTGCAGGAGGGAAGCTTGTAGGGGGTGGGTGGGAAGTCGGAGGAAAGCTGGTGGGACAATTTATCATTCTGTTCCTCCCTTGTCAAGTCAAAACCCAAGACTGATCTTCTGTACGCCGCCGAGCAGCGATAGCAATAGGCAAACATAGAGCCGTTTCTAACATCTGTATTTCTCACACAATCCCCCGCTGACTGGGGTTTGAAATTTCCCCCTACAGCCCTCCACACAGCAAGCTGTCTGGCTCCTTCTTTTGGAGGCTGCAGCACACAAACATACACAGAGATGCACTCCAGGAGCTGCACGTACACATCCCAGCAGAGGTGCAGATAAACAGTTGAATAGATAAGGAGGCAACAAGATGAAATGCAGAAACAATTTGACTTGACACTTCAAGTGTGTGCATGTACTCCCACTCCTCCCTCTCCTGCATCCCTACAATAAGAGCATTTTTTCTGTTGTCTTTGTCAAGCTGTGGAGCTGTGAATAAATGTTTGTAGAAATCAGATAGCTGATCAGGAGTAATTAAAGGCGAAGGCGAGGAAATGGAAGAGATGATCTCTGCTTTGGTTGCAGAGGAAAAAAGTCTTTTCATGGAGAGAGAAAAACCCTGACAGCATAAAAACTTGTTCAAAGACGCGTGTTTCTGTGACGTAAGTGTCAAGACAAGCAAAGCCAGGAGCCAGCTAGGAAGGAAAAACACAACTTGTATGAATTGAAGAGTAATTTCTGCTCACTACTGCATTGTTTCCTCTGGGCATCATTTTGTGATTCACCTCACAAAAATATGCCCGGAGACGTTTGTTTTTTCCTCCCACTTGAGCACGAATGTTTCTTACTGTGTCGGATATTCCAGCTCTGAAAGTCAACTTGCTCATGTCAAAAGTTGTGCATGGAAAGAAGAAATAAAACTCATTCAGACAGTCGTGTTTTCATGGCAAAAAGTTCTGCAGTGGAGACTAAAAAAAAAAACCAAAAAAAAAACAAAAAACAGGACAAAATGTGAATATGAACATTTTCTCCTGTTTGTATTATAGTACTATTATTATAGTGCTCTATAGAAAAAGCAATACTGTCCTGTTGCCCACCCATCTTAAATATATCATTTATACAGTTTCATTTCGAAGGACTAGGTACGGCTGCTTGATTATGACAAAAATTATAATCAGGATTATTTTGACTGAAACTGAGATCTTGATTATTTAACACAATTATCCAGTATTTATAAACAACGCTGCGCGTCGTGGTGTTCTAGACTGTGTCGTACATTATAACCGTCTAATGGACGGTTCTGAGTTGTTTAATCCACTTTTACCGCTTATACAGGAACTATTTTACGTTGGCCTGGATGTACGTTTTATACCAAACAACCGCTGTCAGGCTGCAGCGCGTTTCTCTCATTCACCTGTTTAAAAGACGGCTGATCTGAACCAGCTGGTTAACGCGTTGCTATGGTAACACCCCGTAACGGAGGGATATTACAGTGTTTAACTGGCCGAACTATGTATAGGAAAATAATGCAGCCAGTTGTCACTGACAATGGTATAAACTATGTTTAGGTGAACTTCCACAACCTACTGCAGTTATTCTACATTGACCTGCAGCCGGAGCCGACTGAGACTGGCCGCCTGGGAGTGCTTTAGGACGGGAGAGGCTCCCGCTGCTCCTTCCTTACAGTAACTGCAGAACAATATGTGCCTTCAAGTCAGTTGCCAAAACACCAAAAAAGTCTCCAATAACTCCAGTAAAAGCTGATAGATTTGTCGCTTTTAACAGAAAAAGTTTCCAGATTTAGTGAGAAAGTCTCCAAGTTGGCAACAGTGTCTGAATGAAAGCAAAGCGGCTGTGGGAGGAGTTTACAGCACAGCGCTGCAATGCCAGAGACGCTCGATTAGCAGCTGAAGACAGCAGGAGAGGAAACCGCAGAGAGAAAAATAATCACACCCTTTTAGTTTTATCATTGTGGAAACCCAGATCGTAATTTAGATTTAAATCCGATCAATCGCCCTGCCATAGAACTAGACCTTATTCTCTAAACGTTGCACAAAAAGCAAGGAAATTTGTCCTTCAATGGTTCCGTTTTGGTGAGGAACCAAGTGACTTCCAAGCATGCACGAGTCTGAGAAACACAAGCAGATTGGTGCGTAGCTGCACACTGCAGGCTTCCTCTCATCACCAGATTCACACCAACAACATTTACACACACACACACAACTGCTATTCTGGCAGGCGACGGTGGTTACATCCTAACTGTTTGGTGAGCAACTAGCAAGGTAGCAAACTGTTATGTTCTACATTCTGCAGTTTAATTTGCAAACTTTCAGCAGATGTCACACACACATTAACAATCCAACACTTCAGGACCCTTCTTAGCCCCTGTAACGCTACCCCGTTTATATTTCCTCTTTGCTAACGTAAAAAACATCCGCACATGGCTGTAAATATCATGCTGTTTGGATTTCAACATCTCTCAGCCTCGAGGACCCCGAAGCTGCCCAAGATGCCTGTGTGGACCTCATGTGAGTGAACACATCAGATATTAGTAATCAAATTAAACACACATGCCAGTACTCATCTGAATATGTCCAACACTGCTGTGGTTTCCCACAAACAAGCTCTAATGGGCTGAGCAGCAGAGAGCAGTGTGTCGGCTGCATCACTCAAACTGTTGTGGTTCAAAGAGTTCATTCGATTCCTGATTACAGGATGAAAATACATCATAAGAACACAATTTAATTCTGGTTTCACTTAAACAGATATTAATACATTTGCGATTACTCCAATCATATGCATCGTGTAATAACCGCATGGCTGAGTATTGATCATTAACCCAATAAAGCCCAATGTGACATATTTGATGCATACAGTTTGAGATCTTTTGCTCAGAAGATTATAATAATTCTGACATATTACATGGTAATAAATGTTAAATATCCCAACAATTATGAATATTTTTCATATGGAGGCCAACTAAACACTTCAAAAAAATTTGGAGTTACCATTTTTTCATGGGTTGAGCTTTGAAGGATTAAACTAGATAATTGTTACTAATTTCTAACTATGAAATAACTTGTGGCATCTCAACAGAAAAACATAATTTGTATTCTCAGAGTTGTGGCTAACAGTGTGGAATATCTCCCAGACATCAACAATGATGCATATTACCATACCCGCTCCACATGTGTGAGCCACAAGCAAAACTCATAACAAAAGACGAAGCAGCTAGTTGCCTGTTTTTGCAGATCATCGCCGATTCAAAAGGAAAATGAGCTCAGCTTTACTTCAAGTTTTACTCCAATAGATATCTTTGACACGAAGGATTTTTATTCCCTTCCATTAAGCTGATCAACTCAAACATCTGAAAAATGATCATATATCATCCCAGATAATTACCAGATGATACGCTAACCCCCAACATGCTAGGAGTTTTCCTGTAATAAATCCTTCTTACATGCAAACTCGTCCTGCTGCTGCAGGCACGACAAAGGTCCTGCATGTGTCAGAATAAATATTTTTTTCAATCCAAGAACATCAAACTCATTGAACTTTCTTTACTATTTTTAATTTTTAAGATTTTTTTGCATTAAACCAGATGGAATTTTCTTCACTGCATTAAAACTCACACATGTAAAATTGAACACATATACATTACATATACACTTTATATTAATGATAGTTTTCTCGGCAGCTGCCCGAATCTTGTGGTGCTTTGAGTCGAACAGACTTGATCAGGCGGATGTTTTGGCTAAAATATTCTCTCTTTAAAATTTTAATGAGGAATGATAGTGACTGCACTTAGCGGCATCATATCTGATCCATTAGGAAACTACAGAGTCATCTACCTCTCCATCTGCATCTTCACTTCATTTCTCTGTCCTCTTTCATCTTGTCACAGACTCAGAAGCTCCTTCCCTTCTTCAACACAGTGTTTTCACAACAGTCAATTCTTTATTTATGTTTATTTCTTTACGTATTAATATTTCCACCACTTCCCAGCCTGCAAACATGACCTCAGGCAGTCGGCTGAAGATTCCCGTTTTCCCCTGAACTCAACCTGCGATAAAGTCAAAATATCTGTACTTTTGCACATAAGCTGAGGTGCAACGTATTAGCACATTCATGAGTTAAATAAGTATCCTCTACCGGTGGAGAACGAGGGGCAGCAAACTTTATAATTACCGTTCAAGTTGGATCATTTGTGGTTTTCTTCATATTTTCATTACAAAGATGGTTTTCTTCCAGCAGGATGTGTTATTTTCATTCTAATTCAGACACAAGTTGTATTCACTTTCCCTCTTCATGTGCCATTGCACCACTGACCCCATAAATATTCATCATCAAATTAAAACACACTCCCGAGCTTCCTTCCATCACATCTTCTGTTTTTATTTACTTCCGCTTCTTCTACAATGCAGACATTTCCGCTTTGCTTTGTGAAGTTGTCCCATCAAGTGAGGCGGCTCGCTCTGCCAAACAGATGAACAACACAAATGCTGCAAGTTGGTGCCAGTTTGCATGATGAGGAAATGATATGCTGGGCAACGGCCTGGTGTTGATGAAAAGAAATATGGAAAATGGTTTCTAAATTTAGAACCCCCCCCATGAGCAGTTGATAGGTGGGAGAGAGGGAGGGGAACTTGTGCAGATTTCTGAGGAAGTGAGATGAAGCTTGTTTTTAAACAACATCCCTGCTCAGGTGAGGTAATCAACATTTTTCACAGTTGCTTGCTTGTACTTAAGAGACACAGAATAAAACAAAAGAGATATTCAAGCAAAAAAATGACAAAAAGATGCGCAAAGCATCACTTTTTATTACACATCGGATGTAAAACTGTCTAGGATCCTACAGATCTGGCCTGTTTTGATCCCCGTCTCCTTTCCAGCTCCAGCAAATCTCTTTGTGCGGGGTGTATGACAAAACATAAAATAACAAGAGTTCATATAAAATCTAGGTCTGGGCGATTAATCAGGTTTTAATCTCAGTACGATCTGAGTTTTCATCCATCATAAAAATAAAAGGGTGTGATTATTTTCCTCTCGGCAGTTTCCTCTCCTGCTGTCTTCAGCTGCTAATCGAGCGTCTCTGGCGTTGCAGCGCTGTGCTGTAAACTCCTCCCACAGCCGCTTTGCTTTCATTCAGACACTGTTGCCAACTTGGCGACTTTCTCGCTAAATCTGGAGACTTTTTTTGTTAAAAGCGACAAATCTAGCATCTTTTACTGGAGTTATTAGAGACTTTTCTGGTGTTTTGGCGACTGACTTGAAGGCACATATTGTTCTGCAGTTACTGTAAGGAAGGAGCAGCGGGAGCATCTCCCGTCCTAAAGCACTCCCAGGCGGCCAGTCTCAGTCGGCTCCGGCTGCAGGTCAATGTAGAATAACTGCAGTAGGTTGTGGAAGTTCACCTAAACATAGTTTATACCATTGTCAGTGACAACTGGCTGCATTATTTTCCTATACATAGTTCGGCCAGTTAAACACTAATATCCCTCCGTTACGGGGCGTTACCATAGCAACGCGTTACTCAGCTGGTTCAGATCAGCCGTCTTTTAACAGGTGAATGAGAGAAACGCGCTGCAGCCTGACAGCCGTTGTTTGGTATAAAACGTACATCCAGGCCAACGTAAAATAGTTCCTATACTTCAGCAAATGTTGTAGAAAAGAAATTTGTTATAAAATATTTACTGTGTGGGACTGTGGCATTAGTGGATTAAACAACTCATAACCGTGTGTTAGATGGTTATAATGCCCGACGTGGAGTCAAGAACACAACATGCAGCGTGGTTTAATCCTTACTTATATTTATCCATACAGTTTACATCAGTATTTGCACTTTGTTAAGACAAAACTTCATCATTTGTTTGTTTTCTAAAATATGTGGAATTCTAAAGACATTTTTTTAAAAGTCACGATTTAATGTGAAAAAAATTCATGTTATTAAAGATAAAAGGATAATCGTGTTAAATATTCAAGATCTTAATTTCAGTCAAAATAATCGTGATTATAATTTTTTGCCATAATCAAGCATCCCTAAAAAAATCCATAAAGAATTTCATTTAAACAAAAACTTCAGCTTAACTCATTGCAACAAACTCTGGTCACATACCAGATACCATCACCTGTCAATCACTTGTCAGCAATTAAACCTGAAAGATGATGGAAGTGGAGCAGCAAAGCTTCTGAAAGCACAGAGGATGAGAGGCTGCAGCAGAGCTGTAGGTCCACCTGCCCGCCGCATTATGCTGCCATTGTGAGGAGAACATAGTTAGCAGCATTGTGAAGCCAGCACATCTTCAGCATGTCTGACTTGTTGCCTAGCACCATCATTTCTTTCAGGAGGAAACCGGCTGAATTCAGGTCATCACAAGACAAGATGCCAAAAGCCTTCATCACTTCATCACTTCATCAGAAGCCCCGGCGGCTTCTCATGTCAGGTCTTTACTGGTGACTAAGGACAGAAAATATTCACCATCACAGAAGTGAGGAGCCCTGGTTTCGGGGAAACTTGCCTTAAAATCGAATCCACAGGGAACAGTGTTGAAAAAGTTGGGAACAAACACAACTGCAGAGCAGGAGCCAGATCTTATGGGCCCCTTGACTCGCATCAGGAGGAGATCACTAGAGAAGCCATCATCAGCATCATCAATGTCCAGCCCAGACTTCTCCTCCAATCACAGCCTGATTGTGGCCTATACAAGTCCGGTGTGCATGCCTGCTGTAGATGTGTGTTTAGATAGATTATAGTGTCTGCTCTGCAGGAATACTGTTGCCGCCACCTCTGACTTACTCTGCAGGGGTAAGGGCTGCACAGGGAGTGGGCTGAAGAGGCTCAGAGAGGAAAATAACAGTACAGACGAGGTAGGACTGACTGGGGGGTGGGTGGACAACTTGATGAGTGTGTGTGTGTGTGTGTGTGTGTGTCTGACTTGAATGATTCTTTGTTTTAGTGAGAATAAACAGCATAAAACTATCAGTGTTTGCAGAAATATCAATCTAAGCCAAGAAATCAGGAGTAAAATGTTACATTTTCTTATTTTGCAGCATATTTCTCATCAGAATTCAATGCCTTTATGTGACAGCCAGATTATTTTTGCAATCATGCTTTTGATCTGTTACAGTCTCCTTGCAGAGGCAGAGCATGATAGAATGACTTATACTTCATAAATATTTTCATTTTCTCAACCCGTGCAAAACTATCATAGCAGAACCTGGCATTTTCCATTACAGCTTGACAGCCTCTCTCTGAAGTTTCAAAACACCGCCACATATTTCCCTTAAGCCCTTTAGTCCTGAGCTGAATGAAAGACAATTAGCTTTTTGCTAAGCCCTGCGCACTTCCATTACTGGAGCACATTAATGTAACGAATGAAGAAAAGCTCGCAAGCTAAATATTTATGTGCTGGTTCTTTACTAAACAAAGTGATGTTGTTGTCATCAGAGCTTGTAACTTTCAGGGCCCTGTCAAAACGTAATGCCGCTATCTGGATCTAACCAGGTGGGTGGGAGCTTCCTACTGGATCATTCCTGCAGCGCTTTCAGCGTCAACAAGCAGAGAAACCCAGAAACTAGTCCAGAAGTGTCCAACAGATTATTAAAACCTGGAAGGATGGAGAGGAAGCATGGCCTTCCTGGAAGACGTGGTGGGAAACATCCGGAATGATGGTGATCAGTTAAAAGACGAGTGGAATCACATGGAAGCAAAACAGCAGTAGAACTCAGGACCATGTTTCATCGTGACAGTAAGAACTTTTCCACAGGAACCATGTGGAGGAACTGAACAGAGAGGAGAACCAGCTGAAAGACGGGACTCAGGAGCTGGAAAGTCATGTGGTCTGACGAGTCCAGACCCTGTTCCAGACTCATCATGTGGTCTGACGAGTCCGGACCCTGTTCCAGACTCATCATGTGGTCTGACGAGTCCGGACCCTGTTCCAGACTCATCATGTGGTCTGACGAGTCCGGACACTGTTCCAGACTCATCATGTGGTCTGACGAGTCCGGACCCTGTTCCAGACTCATCATGTGGTCTGACGAGTCCGGACCCTGTTCCAGACTCATCATGTGGTCTGACGAGTCCGGACCCTGTTCCAGACTCATCATGTGGTCTGACGAGTCCAGACCCTGTTCCAGACTCATCATGTGGTCTGACGAGTCCAGACCCTGTTCCACAGTGATGACGCAACAGAGTAACAAGAGAGGAAGATGAAACGACAAAGACATCAGCAGTTTATGATCTGGGTTTGCTACAGTTGCTCAGGTCTGGGTTCAGGTCTGGGTTCAGGTCTGAGTTCAGGTCTGGGTTCAGGTCTGGGTTCAGGTCTGGGTTCAGGTCTGAGTTCAGGTCTGGGTTCAGGTCCGGGTTCAGGTCTGAGTTCAGCTTTGGGTCCAGGTCTGGGTTCAGGTCTGAGTTCAGGTCTGGGTTCAGGTCTGGGTTCAGGTCTGAGTTCAGCTTTGGGTCCAGGTCTGGGTCCAGGTCCGGGTTCAGGTCCGGGTTCAGTTCCGGGTTCAGGTCTGGGTTCAGGTCTGGGTCCAGGTCCGGGTTCAGGTCCGGGTTCAGTTCCGGGTTCAGGTCTGGGTTCCAAGTCTGGGTCCAGGTCTGGGTTCAGGTCCGGGTTCAGGTCTGGGTTCAGGTCTGGGTTCAGGTCCGGGTTCAGGTCTGGGTTCAGGTCTGGGTTCAGGTCCGGGTTCAGGTCCGGGTTCAGGTCTGGGTTCAGGTCTGGGTCCAGGTCTGGGTTCAGGTCTGGGTTCAGGTCTGGGTTCAGGTCCGGGTTCAGGTCCGGGTTCAGGTCTGGGTTCAGGTCCGGGTTCAGGTCTGGGTTCAGGTCTGGGTTCAGGTCCGGGTTCAGGTCCGGGTTCAGGTCCGGGTTCAGGTCTGGGTTCAGGTCCGGGTTCAGGTCCGGGTTCAGGTATGGGTTCAGGTCTGGGTTCAGGTCCGGGTTCAGGTCCGGGTTCAGGTCTGAGTTCAGGTCTGGGTTCAGGTCTGGGTTCAGGTCTGAGTTCAGGTCTGGGTTCAGGTCCGGGTTCAGGTATGGGTTCAGGTCTGGGTTCAGGTCCGGGTTCAGGTCCGGGTTCAGGTATGGGTTCAGGTCTGGGTTCAGGTCCGGGTTCAGGTATGGGTTCAGGTCTGGGTTCAGGTCCGGGTTCAGGTATGGGTTCAGGTCTGGGTTCAGGTCTGGGTTCAGGTCTGAGTTCAGGTCTGGGTTCAGGTCTGAGTTCAGCTTTGGGTCCAGGTCTGGGTCCAGGTCCGGGTTCAGGTCCGGGTTCAGTTCCGGGTTCAGGTCTGGGTTCCAAGTCTGGGTCCAGGTCTGGGTTCAGGTCCGGGTTCAGGTCTGGGTTCAGGTCTGGGTTCAGGTCCGGGTTCAGGTCCGGGTTCAGGTCTGGGTTCAGGTCTGAGTTCAGGTCTGGGTTCAGGTCCGGGTTCAGGTATGGGTTCAGGTCTGGGTTCAGGTCCGGGTTCAGGTCCGGGTTCAGGTATGGGTTCAGGTCTGGGTTCAGGTCCGGGTTCAGGTATGGGTTCAGGTCTGGGTTCAGGTCCGGGTTCAGGTCTGGGTTCAGGTCTGAGTTCAGGTCTGGGTTCAGGTCTGGGTTCAGGTCTGAGTTCAGCTTTGGGTCCAGGTCTGGGTCCAGGTCCGGGTTCAGGTCCGGGTTCAGTTCCGGGTTCAGGTCTGGGTTCCAAGTCTGGGTCCAGGTCTGGGTTCAGGTCCGGGTTCAGGTCTGGGTTCAGGTCTGGGTTCAGGTCCGGGTTCAGGTCCGGGTTCAGGTCTGGGTTCAGGTCCGGGTTCAGGTCCGGGTTCAGGTCTGGGTTCAGGTCTGGGTTCAGGTCTGGGTCCAGGTCTGGGTTCAGGTCCGGGTTCAGGTCTGGGTTCAGGTCTGGGTTCAGGTCCGGGTTCAGGTCCGGGTTCAGGTCCGGGTTCAGGTCTGGGTTCAGGTCTGGGTTCAGGTCCGGGTTCAGGTCCGGGTTCAGGTCTGGGTTCAGGTCTGGGTTCAGGTCCGGGTTCAGGTCTGGGTCCAGGTCTGGGTTCGGGCCTGGGTTCAGGTCCGGGTTCAGGTCCGGGTTCAGGTCCGGGTTCAGGTCCGGGTTCAGGTCTGGGTTCGGGCCTGGGTTCAGGTCCGGGTTCAGGTCTGGGTTCAGGTCTGGGTTCAGGTCTGGGTTCAGGTCTGGGTTCAGGTCCGGGTTCAGGTCCGGGTTCAGGTCCGGGTTCAGGTCCGGGTTCAGGTCTGGGTTCAGGTCTGGGTTCAGGTCCGGGTTCAGGTCCGGGTTCAGGTCTGGGTTCAGGTCTGGGTTCAGGTATGGGTTCAGGTCTGGGTTCAGGTCCGGGTTCAGGTCCGGGTTCAGGTCTGGGTTCAGGTCCGGGTTCAGGTCTGGGTTCAGCAACGATGAATGAGGTCACCTGACTACCTGCATTCATGGGGCTCAGACTGTGACAGAGCGGTTCAGGGTACAGGAGACCAGAGAGTCCAGACCTGAACCCCCCCCCCATGCAGTGGTCGGACTTGTCAGACGTTGTAGAGACTTCTGTAAACAATGACACAGGAAAAACTGCTGGAATCAAAGCTGATTTAGATAATCAGTAGGCTCAGAGCAGAGCATGTCTCCAGAGGTCTTCGGTTCAGGTTCACGTCACACATTGTGTTGTTTCTGCACAGCTCTCGCTGACATGGCCCTTCCAGCTCTCATTTGGGAAGATTTCAGTGTCTGCCTCTGCTTCTCAGTGTCCCTGCCCTCTCCTTGGCCCCCCGTCTCTTCCTGTTTCCTCGCATCAGCTCCGTTTTTGTCTCACACTGTCTGTGAGAGCTCCAGTCACTCTCTTTCTCCAGCTCAAGCAGGGGAATCAATGAGTCACCGGGCCTCTTACTGTAATCACTGACCCATTCCCCAGCCACCATTTGGCCTGTGACCTCCCTTTCTTCACTTCTGAGCAGAGCTTTATTTCTGCAGATCAAGGTCCATGAGGTCATAATGATTCTTGTTCACTTGGGTTACAGCCTCTGCACTGGCTCCAACTTCAGGAGTCACGAAGGATTTTTCTCCTATTACTGTCCGCTGTTCCGACTTCGGTACGTTGACATAACCTCGCCAAAATACCGAAGGTTTGCAGCCGGCAAGAAGCAGCACTTTTGTCTCAATGACTTCATATCATAAATATCTTCAGATTTAACTCGGAACGTTTCTTACGTACGTGTCATGGTTGACCAACACTTTGTATAACTTCAGTTTCTGAAAGTCAGAAGTCTCTGAGCTCCAAGCTTGAGGGTGTTCTGATAAAATCACTACTTAAGTACTCCAGATATCTGTCTCCATGGCAACCCTCAACCTCTATGCTTTGAATCTGCCGCACCGCATAGAATATCATTGTATGTTTCTAAGTATCTAAGGGTAATTACGGCACATTTCCTTCGTCAATACGGAGTCATTTTTCACACACATTCACACACTCCCCGCGCGTCGCAGGATATCGCTTTGTACCTTGACTTGGCAAATGGTGAGGCAAAGACAGTAATCATCAGAGTGGAAAATGAAGACCAGTTGGCTTGATAGGTGCTGAAAGGAGGAGGTAAACTCTTTAACTACCTGCATTGCAATGCAGGCAGGGAGAGGTGACGGCAGGCTTTCATCAGTCACACAAGTCCTCAAACTCTGCTGTCCTCCCATCCTGCACTGATCGATCTTTGTCAATAAGTCTCGTCCTGGAGCTCTACGCTGCAACCTGTACATGCAACCTTCTCCAACTCGCCTGAACGGCTCGATTCCCCTCATCTGCGTGTCATTCAGCTCTGCAGAGGTCTGTTAGAGAAGGGACCCATCTGACAGCTGCAGGACCAGGCGTGGGCACTCCTGCCCTAATTAAATTTGATCCGTCATGTTTGCAGTCTTGTGTTGTCTGAATCTCAGTGAGTATTGTGTGTGTGTGTGTGTGTTGGTCTTAAATCTTCAGCTATTTACCTTCTTTACATACAGTATAACTTCATTCTTCTGGGGCTCCAAATATACTCAGAAAATTTGCATTCAGGGAGTCTTAAATGACTTAAAAGGTTCCACTGAAGTTAAAAAAATCAAAAGTTTCCTTCGGCTCCAAAGACCCTCTGTGGGCTCAAGCTTACCTGCTTACTGGTAATTTACTTTACTTTACAGCCATTTTATTGGACGATTGTCCTTTTTTTTCCCCAGAACACAAGGAGAGGAGGGAAATGATTTATAGACTGAAGCATGTCTGATTCATGACACGCTCCCTTAGAGCTTCTTTGTATCGGCGTTTTCTGTTTTAATTATCATTTAACAGGAATTATCACAGACAAAAACATCTGGCAAACATTTTAGCTGGAGGTAAATTGGCATCATGTTGAGAGGTTAATTATTCACTATTCCAGCTCAGTTGTTCTCTTTACTTTGCTTTAGAAATCCGATGCACACTTTCCCCTGTGGTTGTTCTGTTGCCACCAGCTTGTTTTTAAGTTTTCTTCTGCATATATGCAAACAAAATCAACTCTCAATGGCATTATCTGGGCATGCAAGAAACTTTAACTATAGTTTCAGCTATGCAAGTATGTTTCTACCTTAAACGAATCCAGCTGGCGCCGTTATGCTTTTCTGTAATGTTATCCTGGATATTATCATTTGGAGATGATGGTTATGATCAACACATTATTTACACATTGAGAAATTTGCCTCAGTGACTTCAGCAGCAAAACGTCCAGTGTGGGATGTATCACACTGCATATGGTGTCCTGAAAATCGAATGAAATGACAGTTTTGGTTTCAGTTTTGTCTCCAGACTTGTAAACAGGAAGCGACGTTTAACTGTGGCCAATGAGCTGTTGCGTTCTTCCACATGAGCACGACCCTCTCAGTTACGCCACATTCCAGCTGCCACCATGCTAAACTTCCATTTTTTCGTCACTTTCTCAATGCTTTCCATCTACCTCTCCCTTCTTTCTTATTCCTATAAATAAGTAATAATATCAGGCTGCAGACAATGTTGTTTGCTTTGCAGGACATATGTTTTGTAGCATCTCTGCTCTGCAAACAGCCGACACCATGTGAGGGGGAACATAGAGACTGGATGTAGAAATGGAGGGCTAAAACCAGCCGTTGTTTACTCTCTGAGGAGCCCGGCTCAGAGCTTGCATTAGGTGCTGAAAAAAGATTTTGTTTATCCTGGTGGAGTCGGTAAAGAATAAATAATGAATTAAACGATTCCTTTCTTCAGGGGTCCTTTGCTTTGAAGCTTGGTGGGCTTTGAAAAACTTTGGCATCAGACGGGAATTTTGCCAGGTAGCTGGCTAATTACACTTCCAAGGCCTTGCTGTCTCAAAGATTTTTAGCTTTTAACAATCACAAAAGCTGCAGCCTGCCCTCTGAGGCATACATGTCCTTTTAAACACAATCAGGATTAATAACACTTTTGTTTGCAACAGTGTTGTTATTAGCTGAACCCGCGACGACACACACAGTGCAAACTCAGTGTTTCTGTTCAGGGTTTTCAGAGTTTGCCACAGTTTAGATGTTGATAATCTGATGGTGTTATTTCTGTGTGTGTGTGTGTGTGTGGGATCAGAAACATTTTGCCCAAGCAGGGTGATTAAAGTTAATACCCAGACCCGCGCTAACTTTTATGCCACAAAGAGACATTTAATCAAATTTGGCATTAGTAATTCTAAAAGTTTATAGACTGCATGCTCTTGAATTTCTATCCTTCATTTTCTTGTCATTTCTTGCTTTCATCAGTTTCCTGTAAGCCTATCCAGAAATATTTAACATTTATAATTTGTTTCAGTTATTCAAAGCTCACATTATGCTTGTCTCCAATCAGAATCAACTTAGCATAATGAAATCAGAAAATTCATGGTCTCCTCTCTGGATAATCTAAAGTTACTGGTGTGTTTTGAAGCAGGAGGTTTGTCAATGTGGCCACTACATTCAAGCGTGGTGTCCTCACATTTATATATCTCAATAAGTCATCATCACAGTGCTTTTAGGAGGAAAGAGTCAGTGTGAATACACCAGTTACGACTAATTGCATGTAACATTGTGCCGAGGCTCATGCCACCCTGGTGTTTAAGCAAACGGACAGTTCTGTGAGGTTGGCATAGATTAAAAATGATCACAAGTGTGATAAGGTTCAAATGCAATGCAATGTGACGATAATCTGTGATAATTACATATGGATGACTCATTATTTGTGTTTGCTCATCCCAGTGAACGGTACTTGTGAGGAAAAAGCAACTGGCACATTTAATGAGCTGGGAGGCGCAGACAGAGAGTACTGCCGACTGAATGGGAGCACGCTTTTCGAGGTGTGGGAGTCGAGAAAAGATGAGATGTTGTGTTTTCTACACATACAAACATCAGTATGCAACATTTTCCATGAATATGAATCTGTGCACAAGTGCAGCCACATTCAGGCATGCAGCAGCATCTCAGAGAGAGCACAGCCTGTCCACTAGCAAGCAAATGAACCAGCAAGTCATAACATGCACACATGGGTGTTAAGTGTGTTTCTTCAGAAGGAAAAGTGAACTCGCAGCTCCTCGAGTGGCTGCAGCATCAGTGGCAGGAAAAGAAGCCACAAATGACTTCTTACAATGCCAGACATCACATTAATGCTAACAGGGTTGTTGACTTGCTCGTGATGTTGGCCGCTGCTCTTGTCTTCGTCAGACTAATGTGTCTGTTTAACCTCCCAGAAGTTGAGAGCAGAAGTGTAAACATGCAGCCTGGCAGCGTCCATGTCTTTATGAGACCTAATGTTACTCTCCCATGTCTTTCTACTTCACGGGGCATCGCGGTAAAATCAACGGCCTCGCCGAGGCTCGTCTTCTTCACTCATCCTCTGCTGTTGGTTTGAAAGAATGCAGGTTATAATTTCTTACATAAAATAGTAGAAGATTTGTGTCTAAACTTCTATTATTTATGCTAAAGTGTGTATTGGATCACTTATTTCCTTCCCCTGCTTGTATGTCCGTCCATCTCACACATTGTATACACAACTCTGCTCCCTCAGTGGTTCGCTTCTTTAATCCATAATTTAGGAGCATAAGTTAGAAAGAAGCCTGTAAAGAAAAAAATTGTCCTGATTGATCTTTCTTGGAAGCATGTGTGTGTTTTCTTTGCAGGACAAAAGTCTGCTGTAATTTCTCAGCCTTTTCCGGAGTTGTTGGGTTAAGAAGGTTAGCAATGATTTGGCATTTCAGACAGAAGTAACAGGAGACATTAAAAGCACTCAGTAGAATTCTACAGCACATATAATGTCTTGATTCCTTCAGACCGAGTTGAACGGAGCGAAGATGTGAGGCAGCTTTAGTGCTGCGAAAGAGGAGCCGCAGATCAAGGTGTTGCCAATTATCCCATTGTTCCGTTCGGATTTCTCATATCAAACAGATTTACATGCTCTGATATCTCATAATGAGAGAGAGCTAGCGCGAGCCGATGTGTGAATGTGTGTGCAGCTTGCATACGGGTAAGCAGCTAGAGGTAATATATTTGCTTTCATCTCTGAGGGGAATTAGCAGCTCGTGTGTCTCCAGCATGATGGACAGGACCCAAGTGGTTTTCCCAGTGTGCCGCCGGTCCCGTCACATCAACGTGAAATGTTGATAGTGCGGCAATCGGGAAGTCGAAGGCTGTTTGGTTGGGTGTTCCTTACAGGCACTTCTGCTCATTGATTTGTGCCATGGTTTTTAAGGGTTTGGGTTTCCTAACGATCACCTGCAGCTCTTTTTCTCTTTGACCAGAAAGAGCTTTCCCTTGGGATATTACCGTATCTGTATCGGTCTTTCTGTTTGGCCTATCGCTGTTGCACTGATGTCCAGCCACTCTTGGACCCTAAATTATGCAGATAACTCTCTACCACATGCAGCATGCTATCTGACAGGACCCCCCCCCCCCCCCATTCCTCTTCGGTTAGTGACAGACTGAGAAGATCCAGGCATGTGTTGCAAACGTTCCAGTGTTTATAATTCTGAATCCATTATTGTCGACTCCTCTGGCTGTAAATAATACAAAAAAAATATACAATTACCTCCTATGTCTGCAGGCTTTTGTGAGCTTCCAGGTCCTGAGTGCCTGCCTTTTAGAAACGGCAGCTGCTGCGATATAAATGAGACGGATATGTCATTCAAGTTGAAAGAGGAATTCGGTGTCTGGAAAATGGCAGACTGATTGACACGGCCACAAGAAGCGTCTGATAATTGCATTTGATTCCTTTAACAAACACAAAGAAGACAAGGTGTTGAGTGGGAGGATAATAGCAGAGGACGTCAAAGCATTAGTGGCAACGCTGGAACTTTGTATACACAGCTTTGCTATTGTTATCAGTGATGTGATGCTCACACAAGCCCACCCTTTTTAAGTAACGCTCTGCTGATGAAGTGTCTGCATGGATTATTGACTTCAAAGTAATCACAGTGGAGTCAAAAAAAAAAAAAAGAAAAGATTTTCTACGGCGTAATCATGCTGGATGATATAATAGTCAAAGCTCTCTGCTGCATGATGCGACCTTAGATCCTCTTTTCTTCGTCTTTGCTCGATAAACTGAGCAAAAGAGAGTCTGATGTTAGTCTGGTTTTGCAATGACTTGTCGCTACAGGGACATGGCTTTGTTCATTGGAAATTTTAAACAAAGCACAAGGTCTTTTGGCCCTGTCTGATTTGGGAGCGGGGAGAGCAGGATTGGCTATTATCTCGCCAGGGCTGCCGCCGAGGAGCTTCAGGAGGCCACAACCAGACCTCAGGTGTGCCGTCTTACACAGAGGAAATTGAGCAAACAGTAGATAAGTGAGATGGAGGGCTGTCTCTCTCTGCAGGGCTGCCTCACACAACTATCCCTCACTATTAGGTTGCCACTCTTCTCCGCTCCTTGTCTTTCATTTCCACCCACCTCCACCTTTATCGCCTGAGCTACCATTGGTTAAGACATCCATCCAGATTAAATGTTTGGGAGTGAGAGACATCTTGTGAGACAAGTCCTTCTCCATGCACCACACTGAGCTGCATCTGCAGGGCATACTTTAGATACGACACACTGGAAGGCTGAATGTGGGAGGCAGCAACATCATCAGCAGGATGCAGGATGAAAAAGGAGTCTCAGCCTGTCATGACAGTAAAAAGAGGCAAGTCAAAGAGCAGGCAGACACACTGCATTAGAAAAGAAGTGAACCATACTGGAATCAGGGCATGCATAAACATGCACCTGATCCATGTAAGTAGGCAGTGTAGCCGTACTTCCCCAGGGGAGATGTCAAAGTAAGGGACATGGGATGGGAGGAGAGGCTTGTGGTGGTCATCACCGCTGTGCACCATCCTGCTGGAGCAGAGTGGTAGTGGCAGGCTCCAGATGTGGAAGGGCTCAAGGGTGTTGAGCACTTGTCTTGTCTCCACCCAAAGCAATCTGCCCCCCCCCAACAAGTCGGCGCAAATAGCAAGAGGGGGGGGGGGGGGGGGGTTACATCTCCAAGTAAGTATGTAGGGTTTGACAGAAATGATGGAAAATGTTTGTTTTTATCTCAGCAAGGGGATAAAAATCTTCCCATCATCCACTGATCAGGGTTTCCTGTGAAAGTGGGAATTGTGTGTATTACGACTGTTTACTGTTTAAGTTTCATTGTTATGGAATTTAATGTGCATCACTATACTTTTCATGCTGTGAAAATTTCACGGTGTCATTGAAGAGGGGGTTTTGGACCAGATAAGTGCCCAACTTCTTCCAAAACCCTTTTTTGAACTTAAGAAGCTTATTTTATTTGTTGTAATTAATATTTGTTCTTTTAAAAGTTCTTTTATTAGTTTGAAATTAAAAATAAAGAAAGAAAAGCTGGAATTGCAGGCGTCAGACTGTACTGAGGAGGTGCATGCGTAAGCACACAATAAAAAATGTCTCCACGTTGCATCATGCTGGTGGCCAGCCAGCGACTGCTTTTGTCCCTTTTCGCTGCCAGCAACTTCCAATGTTTCCTCACCGCATTCTTTTACCCTCATTAGAAGTCATTTTTAATGCAATACATTTAAAAAACACTGCAAATTAAAGGAAAAGCTTATTGTGTCTGGTCAAATGCACATTGAAGGCCATTCAGCTCCAAACACAGCTGTGTGTGAAGTAGCTGTGTTAATGGAAAAGACAGCATTACGCGTGGCATACATGTTTTCCTCTTCCTACAATATGATGAAAGCCCTACAAAGTGGAAGACTTCTTAGCCTAAAATGGAATGTAATGTAAGGCCAGACTGGTAAAATACTCATTAAATTAATGCAACATGCAGAGTCACAGCCATGTCACATAAAAAAAAGAATCATTATTATGTATTTAAAGCTCCTCCTGCTTTTATGTTTCGGTGCTCTTGTCTGTGTTTGTCTGGACATGGCCACTGTCAGGATTTATTAACTCCTGGAAGTTGTTATGCCAATACTATAGTGGATCAATCCTCATTAGTCACTGCTCAGGAAAGCTGCAGGCGGCAGGAAAAAAGCAGCTCCTGTCACTGGAAAAGATATCGCAAGCTGGTCATTTCAATAGATCCTCACAGGGACTGACCTTTGTTGCAGTCAGTAAGGCTTGGAGGGAGGATTTAGGAGTCACTTGGCCCTGTCTTATTGACTGATTCTTGGTAAATCTTTAGTCTGAGAGTCTGGCCACTTTTCACTTCCAAAATCCACCTTCAGAGGCAACATTATGTTGTGTGTATATGCAAGATCTAGCTGCTGCATTTACACACAGTACAATGTTTAAATGTCCGACAATCAGTAATCTCTAGTGTTTTTTATATTCATAAGAGCAGTACAGTGGGGAGTTCCAGCTGGGCTCATAATTCCCAATAAATCCTGAAGCAAAAGGGAGCGTGACAGAACATATACAAGTAGGACTAAGTATAGAATATGTCCTTGTATCTTACTGTGTCATGTCAAATCAACCCATTTCTGTCACGTTGAATTTGTGTTTGCATGAATCCTCTCCTCTGATGGCAACTCACCTGCAAACACAGCCTCAGCAGCTTATCCCGCGTTACATCTGCTCTGTAATGAGGGAGATTATGGTAAAGCTCATCTAAAGTACAAATGTATTCTCTCACGGCATGTAGACATGTCACCGCGCTGAAGCCAATCAGCTCGATAAATTATACTAAAACAACAAATGTGTGGAGCTCTGCAGTTTATTACCTCACTTATTATTGCAAACAGACATCCAGCTGATCCTGCAGATGAGGAAGTTACGCCCCAGCCGGTGCATGTGCAAGAAAGTTAAATGCAGTTAGATGGAGGGAAGGGACATCTGAAACAGCCAATTTCTTCCCGCTGTGAATTCACAGGTGTGTTAATATTAATGTTGCCGTGTTTTAAAGCGCTATTGGTGAGAAGAGCAGGAGACAAAGAGGCTGAAGTAAGAAGCTCATTTTCTTTTCATTTAGTCCCAAGTAGTGATTTTGCAGCTCCAATCAATGCTAGGTAGTAAATAAACCAAACAAACGTAATGCGAATCAGTTTCTTGCAGATCAACGCACATTAAAACTAAGCCTGTCTATATGTCAGTGTGAGGAGAGAAGGAGAGGAAATTCACTGGGCGTGATAATGGAGGGGTTTATCACAGCAAATAAAGAAATTCCCTGCTTCCTGTCTGCTAAAGCTGATATTTTGTGAGGTGTCACTGACAGTCTGCCGCAGTTTTCTCAGTAAAACGCATCACGATTCAGTGTTGGTGGGAATACAAAAAAAAGCCCACATTCCCTGGGAGAGCGTGTGGTTTATGAATACTATTTACTGACATAATGATCCCTCAGCTCTTGCATGCAGCAAAGCTGAAATGTGTGATGAGGGAGAGGAAAACTTGATTTCCAGCTCATGCTCCACACTTGTGTCGGTTTTCTCCTTAAACAGGCCGAAAGACCAAGCAGAGGGAAGGTAGAAGAATACAATTTATGAATCATTAAGATAAGGAGGGCATTAATATTTCATAACCCTTAGACCACCAACAAGTGCTGGAGTGGATTTAGCAAGCAGGCGTGTGCCCTCACACACACACACACACACACACAGAAGTGTGCCAGCAGCGCAGCATTTATGCAGCACATGATGAAGTCGTGCACAACCGCACCCTGCACCGCAATGTAAATACACATATGCTCATCGCCACTCACACATGCTCACACGTGCACACACGCTTACAATAAACACAGACCCTCTGGAGAAATTTTAATTGCTGTCTGTTGGAGGTGATGCAGTGAGGAATCAGATATCAAGCCTCCAGCAAAGTCTTCCTCGCTCTCTTCCTCTCGTTGGCTTCTCCTCCAAAACGCTCCCTCCTCTCTCACCTCAACCCTTGAGCGTAATTACTCCTCTATCTACAGACAGAGTATTGGTTTCCTCTAACTAAAGAGCAGCAGGCTCCTGCTTCCTCCTATCACTCCAGACCTGAGCTCGGTCACCTCTCCTAATCATCCACTAAAAGCCTGGAACTATATCAAAGGGGATTTGTGTGCGAGTTCAAGTGTGTGCTTGCTCTTCCTGCATAAACACGCATGTGTATGAGCGATATTTGGGTGGGCCATGCACTTATTTGTTCGCTGGTGTGTGTGTGCGTCCATGCATGCATGCATGCGTGTGCGTGCCCCCCTCCATACACTGGGTATTGTGCTTTAGATCAAAGCCATAAACCCCTCTGGGCCTGACACACTCTACCAAGGCTGCTGCAGTGTTGAATTCGAGCCGCAGTAATTCTGCTGATACTGTATGCTGCTATTAAAAAAACTTGATTTTTTTTTTTACAAGGGGGATCACAGAAGTCTCATTGTTCTGCAGAGGTAGAGTATGCACGTGTGTGTTGATGGGAAAGAAGAGAGAGGTGGGCCAGCTAGGGAAAAGAAAGTGATAGTGCTCCGTTATAGATCTCACCTCCTGAACTCTTTTCCTGAAACATTCCCCTGGGTAGCGGGGACGTCAGGACGAGCGGCTGGATGGACCGGGTCACTGAAAGCTTTGCCGATGGAACAGAAAACGGAAAAAAACACTTGAACAGCTACAGCATGGTCTGCAGGGAATACAGGAGACAATGCCGAGCGGATTGTCCAACAAGAGCCCCAGATGTAGATTTCAGGAGGAAAGTGAGAATTGTTTTTCTTTTTGGGTGAGAAATTGAAAGGGAGGAACAGATCTTTGCTTTACTGAGAAGGTTGGATGGAGACTGAATTAAACGTATATTTATGTCTCCTTATGGCATCTTATCTTGGCTAAAAGAATGTCTGCTGAAATCTCAGAACATCAAGGTGTCACATTTGAGGAGATAAAAGATGACCTTCTATTTTGGTCTCCTCTCTCAGGAGGTAGACATAGAAGACAGTGGAGATGAGTAAATCTGAAAAAGGGCTCTTTAAAGTAGTGGGTCAGGCCACACAGGTGCTTTTGTTTCTTATTCTCTGCTTCCTTCACTCATTTTTCCTCCATCTTTTGTTTTTTAGCCACAGGAGAGCCGGAGCTTTTGGAGGAAAGGAGGAGGACTTTTAGCATGGCTCTCTGTGGGGGTGCATGTATAGAAAGAGAAATGCCTCTCTGAATCAATCTCTCAATCTCACTTTCTCCTTTCTTTTGCACTCCCAGGCTTCAGCATGGAAGGCTGTTGAATAATGGAGTGAACCGTGACCTTTGCAGTGCAGGTTCAGGCCTGGCTCTGAGATCCTTCTGATCCGACGATCGCTTTTGATCCAAACTCACACTGGAGCGCCAAGATACCTGCAGAAGCGAAGAAGCTGTGATGCACAATACTTTACAGGACAGACACTCTGATCCCCAAAATGACAGTGTTTATTACAAAGTCAATCCCCCCCAAAAACTAGCAATCTCAGCTAAAGCCAGGGACGCTAACAGCAGAACTCAAAGGAGTTTTGGCTTGGGCTGTCAACACCTGCTATTCATAATACAACTTAAAACAACACTTGTTTGTTTTCTCTGCCTCTGAATCATCGGTGAAGAACTAATATGACAGCTTTGCACCTCTAAGTGAGGTGTGATAGCACCAAAGTGTGAAAAAAAAATAAATAAATCTCACACTTGTGTCTTTTCCTTTCGCACCCCGAGCCATATGATTTTACCTGGAGGTGTCAACGTCTCCCTCACACTTGATAGCAAATTGACAAGTAAATCCACAGGCTTAAAATAAAAGCACAGTTGTGATTTGAGAATGATTTATATTTCTGTTAGGGTTTTTGCTCACCTCAATTAGTTTGCCTTGCCCTCGCCTTGGCCTCCACTTTGCATCACATAATCGACTTCTCAGTCAAAGCTCTGTCTTTTTTCACACCATGCACCTTCCCTCTTCCTTTTAGCCTGGGGGGGATCTCTCATGGGGAGGATTTCAATAACACCCTAACACTTCAGGGTAAGGGTGAGGTGAAGGAAAAAGAGCAAGATGGGAGGTGATGGGAAGAAAGTCAAAAGAAGGGGGCACACCTGAAACTCTGCTGGGGAGATGATATCCTGATTAAAGCCTGATGTACAGCCCAGAAACACTGATCACACCAAACACTCTTAACCTTGGCCACAGAGTCCTGAGATGTGGTAGATATTAAAGAACCATGAGGACTTACTCCCCTCCGCTATGTCAGGGTTGGGGGAAGTGAAGGTGTGAGAGAGGGAGACAGAGTGTGTCGATGGATGGAAAAAAAGACAAAGTGTTCCTGCCAAGCAGAGCGTGAAGTAAGGTGAGCAGAGCTGCATGCTGGAGGGCAGCGAGGTGAGAAGAGAAGCCTCTCCTTCCATCGCTTTAAGAGAAGAACACATTCTGGTAACAGTAACTGGAACAAATCCAGCAGAAACCAAAAATATGATTACGCCTGATCACCGGGTCACATGAGCAGATTGGGGAAGAGCTGAACTCGTAGCGTTTGTGTGTGAAAGCTTTTCCTGAATGGATGTTGTCTGATAACGATGATTCAGCAGCAGCAGCAGCAGAGGAGACGCCGTTTCTGGTCCCAGACTGCAGAGAAAAGACCCCTTTTTGTCCAAATGGGCTCATTCTCTGCCACTCTTCTTAGCATTTAAATGTCCACATGGAAGCAAAACAGACAGTGTTCCACCTGTGTTACCCTTCATTACAAATAGTACGGAGCAATCAGGCGCGGTGGAGGAGTGGTTACATGACAGCTGGAGAGAGCTGCACACAAACCGAGCTGCAAAACCAAACGTGGGGTTGAGAAGGTTAAACGGTGTGAGTTTGAAACAGAAATTATGGCGTAAATGTTCCTTTTAAGAGGTTTGGATGCACCTTTCAGGAGAATCCTGGATGGTTTAATTTCACGTATCATACTTATCAACATGCTGACACACGCTTCTACCACAAAGGGGATCGGCGTCCTGATGGAGCTGACAGAGTTCCCTGTAAGTACCGCTGCCCCTCACCAAATGAGTGACAAACCACAGTTGTTACTGCAGCTGTTGCGCTTTGTGATCATGTTGCAATGCAGGGAAACAGAGGGAGCAAATGGATTTCAGGAGAAAGGATAGTTCTTAGATCTCCAGTCACAGCTGAAGCCACCGAGAGTTGCTCAACGTTAAACATGGAATCAGTCATTTAGGTTCCAGCTGCACAAACACTGAAAACATCTGTTGTGATTTTTTCTGCACATCTCAACATCACATCCACAGGTATTTGTGCAGCTCTGCTGTGATCATAAAGTCTGACAGGTTTAAAAGACTTATGGAAGTCTGGTCGGCCTAAACTTTGATGCACACCTGACGACTTTCATCCCTAAATGGTTTGGAGATCACTGGGACTCCCTTCTTTCTGAGACAAAGAGTTACACGTGTTAACAAGCAGGTCTGCAGCCTTTGCCTTTTTATTCCGTGTGCCATATGTCGCCACTCCTCTGCTGCTGCTTAGTCCATCCACTCCTTGAGTTAAGATCCTAGAGACAATTTGTGCCGTCCATTAAAGGCTGATGAATTGGATTTAGATCAGCAAACTGGTGTAAATGGAGGGTCTATACTCACAGGATGACAGCCCTGACTTCCTGCTCATTTGCATAAGTGTGTGAGAAACGGTGGCTCGATGTTGGCTCCTGTGCTGAGCGTGCAGCCTCACCGTATTCACAGCATCAACACAATGGAGTCCTGGCAGTCTGCTGACTGACATCTGTGCAATGTTGTAAAAAGAGGTTACGCTGAGAGCGATGACAAGACAAAACACACTTTAATCTCATCAACGTGTAAACAAACGTTAACGTCTCAAAAAATACGGAAGCCTGAGCTGCTAATGCGACCCAGGAAACAACGTTTAATGTAAAATCTGAGTCCGACATGAGCATGCGTTTGATCACAACTGTGACATAATGCTGAGTTTTAATATGCACAAAGATAGATCAAAATAAAGAGAAGAGATTTAAAAACATTTCTGCGTGTATAAACATGTAAGTCCTCATATCTTACATCAACAGATGGAAAAGCAGCATTTTAAAAGCTTTTCACGACTTATTCAGTTACAGCTTTCTCCACATGGCGCTAATTTATTAATAAGCCTAATTTCTGGAGGTCAAAATTCAGATTTAAAATAGAATTACAATCGCCTGTAAAGAACTAGATGATAATAAATTAGACACGTGTGATTAATGCTAAGCTAATTCCCTCCTGGCTCTTAAAAGAGCCATCCTGTCTGTAACTGATTTAAACAGCGAGATGTTTAAATGCAGCGTTGTGCGTATGATACCGCTACAATCACCCGAGTTGTAAAGCAAAAGCTGCCAGTGGAGAAATGCCAACAATCTTCATGAGGTTTGCTTCAGACTCCAATGACTAACTCTTAATTATACAAAGAACCAGAGTGAATTATGTTTTAAGGAGTTTTCATAAATATTTCTGCACTGGTTCACTGGCAGCATTTCTGACACACACAAACCCTCTCTGAGTCATTCCATCTTCAGCTGTGATGGTGAGGCTATTTGAACCAGACCCTCCAGCATTCGCTTCAGGACTAATTTTGCAACCAGCCTTAACCAATCCTCTCCATGAACGCGTCTAGCACAATGCTTCTCGCATAAATTAAAAATCACACACATGAATATTCTGTGTTACAACTAAACACTGTTCACTGTAACTCTGCAATCCTGTCTGAACATACTGGGAAACAAAACAAAACCCTGCATAAATGGGAACCAGTGTGGAAATTTTCAGTTAAAACCAAACCCAGTCTCATTAATTATAAAATGTCAAATTTAACTTTTCACTGTTGGTTTTTAAATTATGCCCTTTTTTCTCCCCTCAAATGATTTTTAATGAATTGTTTAACTAACAAAGGCTGTCGACGTTACGAACACGAAGGCCCATCTGTAAACATTGTGTTCATTAACTTTATATAAGTTTACTTTGCTTCTGAGCCGCTGCATGGTACCGTGGTTTTCAATTATAATCTTCAATATTCACATACAAAATATAGTAATTAAACAGTTAAAGTGTTGTAAAGCTGCTTTTCACAGCTGCTGGACACCGATGCAAGCGCAGTTAAAAGTATCTTAGTTTTATACAAGCCATTTCCTGCAGAAGACGGTGTCAAAGGATTAGTGTGATGCCGTCAAACACGGGGTACATGTGATGCAATAACCTAAAAAGTGTCGGAAACACTCTGCCAGACGTATTAAAAATTCATTTCTCCACTTAGAATCTACTGATTCCGGCAGAACGTGGAAGCCACAAGGCGCATGATGGGATATTTATCACACTTACCCTGACAGCCATGCTGCTTATCTCGTTACTTAACATTTGTTTTACTTGATATCACACCAAAGTTTTTAATCAACATTTAAACAAAACATCTGCTTTTTGCCGTAGGAGAGAGTTTAAACACATGTTGCACATTTGTGTTTGTGTCTTTATTTCAGCACATGGATACGAGGGCATCTGCAGAGGAGGGCCGGCACCAAAATCCCGCATAGGACTAATATCTCACATCGGGCGTGGATTAGTTTCTGTCTGCTGCTCGGGGTGAAATGTATAATCTCATATCTGAGAGGTGGGAGGGAGAGGAGGCGGAGGAAGGAGGGATTCTTGCTATTAATGCTTAACCTTTTAAAAATGGATTTGCAAGTGTGACGCGATAAAGGGCTAAATGTGATCCTGAAAATATTTCCGCCCTGTGACAGGTTACAAGGAGAGAAAGAAGAGAAGACAATCAGAGTCTTCGCTGTAAAATCCAACAGAAGAAAAGGCTGCCCTTCATCTCTAATCACATAACAAAAGAGAGCAGGAGGGCTGCACGGATGATGGGAGGTTTGCAGGTTTTTTGTGGGTAAAAGTCCAGCTATCAACTCTGTCCTGAAGGGAGTCTGCAACACCTTGATGACATCAGCCAGAGGAGAGGTCCTCGCTGGGAATACCAAACACCTTCAAACCCACCGACAACCAATTAAAAATGAACAAAATGCAAATGCTATATCGCTACAAGCGGTTGGGACTGCAGGCAATAAGAAGCTATAATTACATTAACAGAAAACGCAACTTCTAGTAGTCGAGAGAATAACTGCACCTCAGGTTTGCATTAAAGCGGCACCATGTCACTGCCTGACTTAGTTATCAAGTCTAATCAAATTTTGTTCATAAAGCACTTTTTCATACAAGTAACACAAAACTTCCAATTCAAAAACTTTTTTTTTTTTTTTTTTTTTTAAGTTATAAACAAAAACAATCACATTTGTGTTTATTTGTCCTTCTAACACACAACCACAAACCACACACTGAGCAGGCATGGAGCACTCCCCACATTCTGAACAGTGTCTAAAACACAAAATGTGGATTAAAATAACAGGTTTTCACTGATGAACCATGTCAGGAAATTATATCATCAGGATCCTTAAGATCCACCCAACTCGACAACCACCCCATCCTTGACCAAAGAGGTTATCACCATAGAAACTGCCCAAATAAGAGCAGACGGTGGCCCAAGTTGCAACCATAAGGATGCAGTTCAGGGGCCCCCAAACACCCAGACAAGGATGATCACCATGGAAACGACCCCCATAGTCAGTCAATGGGGAGGAAAACCTGAAGAAATGATCAAACTAAACATAAATAAGTTCACATTGACCATATGTTTAAGTAGAGCTGATCAAAAAATGAAAACAGAGAGGAGAAAGTTAAAAAATGTGTAACATTTAAACTGAATAAATAAATCTTTAGTTAAAGCAAAAATATCAGAAAATAAATTAGTCAATATCATAAAGAATACTAAAAAAATAAGCTAAAAGCAGTGAGGCCCTCAGGCAGAATGCTCCACAAACAGGGATGATGGTGCAATGAGGCCTCGCCGCAGGTTTTAGTACAAACTGTGGGAAGAGCAAACAGGCTGGTACCAGAACAGGTTCTACAAATGTCCAGAACATTCCCATAAATCTCGCCTGCAGTGCTGAAAAATAAAACACCTCAAAACTGTTTTTTCTAGGATGCTGCACCACCTTAAATTCTCTTTTTCTTTTTTAAAGGAACACAACTTAAGTTTGTAACTTTAAAAAGTCTTCTGACACCGTTTAATGGTGTTTAATGGGTAGTAATTAACCCTGCTGTGTTCCAGGGTGGAGAAACCACACTCCAGCATCACAAACATCAATGCCTGCATCCTCTCCATGCATTCATTATACTGGCCTGGTTGTTAGGTGGTACCGTATGGTATCATGTCATATTGTATCAGATGGTATCATATGGTATCATATTGTATTGTGTCATTTAGTATCGTATCATGGTCCCCCAAAATATGTGGTGTGACTTTGACTATACAGCCACAGTCTTTCTAAAAATGTACTGAAATACACACAAAGTAAATGCAGTGAATGGACAGAAGTTTCCTTCCATACATGTATGTTTATGCATATAAGTACTAAAAAAGCCCTGACAGGTGCATTTGTATTTGTGGGGCAAATGTTTGACTTCATGGGAGTATTGTTTGAACAGTTTGACATAACCTGTCACATAACCTGGGATGGTGTTTGTGTAACAGCCCATGACAATGCCTAAAGAGAACACATGACTAAAAGACGTGTCCATGTGAGACAACAATAAGAATACAACTGTCCTTCTGAGACAACAATGTGGCAGCCGGGCCAACCCATAGATCCAGGGAAAAGAGGAAACAGGGTGTGCTTTCAGAAATGCTAAAGAGTTTACTGTCAGACTGGGAATAAAGTCCACTCATAGAGACCCAATAACCGCTTCTATTTGCAGATTCTTGCCCACCATTGCAGCATCACTCTGATCAAATGAGTGCCATCTGTCTGGCCGAGGCTCAACAACAGCACTGCGGCGTGCCGGCTGGATGCCTCGGATGGATACATTCTGGCCCACTTTGTGCATACACATGGGCTCATTCCCCCGTTTCACACTCTCACACTCTCTCGCGAGCAGGTGAATCTAGCCAAACATGCTCAATGTTTGGCTAGAAACAGGAGGCAGAAAAGCTTGAGGAAGAGCCAAACTGCAGAAAGCAAACATTCAATTTAGTCTTGGGCTCTGCTTTACTAGAAATACCAGATTAGCTAATGTAGTTGTGTTAAATGTTTCACATCAACACTAAAGCTGTTTGTCTACAGCTGACTGTTATGTCCTTCACATGCACAGAATGACACAGCATTACCTCTTTAAGTTCACATCATCCCTTCTTCCTGTCTTGCTGAAGAAAAGGCACATCAGACCGTCCCATGTGGACGACACCTATTATAAATCTCCTGCACTCATTTCTGATCTAACTCACCTCAGGATGAGATGGCGTCACCACAAGGGATTCTAAGACCTCACCTCACCTGGTCATCCCACCAACAGCTCAATCAGCAGTACAGCATGGCGGCTTGTTAGGAGAAAGGACGCTCGTCTGTCCTGCCGTGGCGTTGGACATCAACAGTTAGAATTTCATCTCCTTCAGCACCAAAACATTCAGAGCTAAAGCAACACTCAGCTTCATTCCAGACATGGCTTTTGCCTCTGTGCTAGATGCAGGGGAGACATTTATGACCCCAACTGTTTATTGTTTGATAGCAGAAGGAAAAAAAAATTCATGAAGCAAAGCAGGAAATGTGTAGATGAACTAAAAATCTAACATTTTAACAGATCAGTCGTCTTAAGTTTAACTGAGTAGCGTTGTTTTAGGTTAATTTCTGCCACTTTATTGATGACTTAACCTCTAGTTTTTCGTTTATTCTGCTTGTATGGTGTAAAAACTTTAGATAAATATAGAGAATTTAGATTGTTTATGCATCTACAGACAGAAACATTCATCAGTCTGATCCATGTTTAATTAATCAAATTTTTCTGTTTTATCTTGCAGGAGTGTCCAAAGAGGGTCTTCATGGGCCTCTGTCCTGAAGGTTTTCAGGTGTTCCTGCTCCAACACACCTGATCACATGAAATAGATCCAACAGCGTTCTGCACAATGGGAGCATGACAGACATAGAAAACCTGAAGGTTTGTGGCCGTCGGGCCCGAAGATGGACACTCCTGGTCTTCATTAGAACAATAATGAAAAAGTCTTGCTGGCGCCAATGAGACAAACCCCAACATGATTGTTACGGCTGCCTGCTGATTTCCTGATCTGCGACTGCATGCTACTTCTCTGATAGACTTCACCTGTGGTCAATTGCTCCTGCAACTCTCTGTTTGCTGCCTCCTGGCTGGGATTGGTCCCACCGGTCACATGCTCATCTCCTCCTTTCTCATTGGATGATTGGAGATCCTATCTCAGCTGATTCCACTAATGTCCAGGACTTAAGAGACACCTGGAGTCCTACCCTCAGCAGCTCAGTAGTGGTATGCACCAAGCTTGCTGTGGTGGTTGGACATTGACCTTTGTTTTTTTTCCAGTGGATATTGATCGATCAGCTTTGTTATCCCTTGTTTAGTTTCTTTGTTTGTAGTTATGATATCTTGTTGTTTGTAGGTGTGATACCTGTAGTGCTATCACTATTAGGCTTTTTGGTAAGGTCAAACCAGTGCTGCTTCTGTTTGGGGAAAAAAAAAAAAAAAAACCGTATATACCTGTTTTCCTTTTGGGTTGGCTGTTTTGAGGCCTTTTGTGGTTTTAAACTGCATCCTTAACCCCAACTCATTAATTACCATGTTGCCATTTCTGGTCTGTTCTTACCTCATCTCCCCCTTTGAACAATGAATCTTTATTGGTCCATGTGTGAACACCTTGCCACAGATCTTTCTTTTGTTCGGCTCAGTTGCCCTGGCAGAGATTGGGTCGTAACAATGATGAAAAAGTTGACACTAATCACAGCATGGCAGGCAGTAGCTGGGGACACTGTTGTTTGGACGGGAGGGGTAATATTTGAGTTTTATGATTCTTCTTCATATCACCACTGCTCATTATGAAAGCGTACAACTAAATATGCACCTGCCTCTCGCAACTGCTGGGATAGAGTCCAGCTTCTTTTTCTTTTTCATTGTTTTATTTATGCAGCACTTTGGAAACTGTTAATGTTTATAAAATGTGCTGTAGAAATAAAGTGAATTGGATTCCTGTGAACCTTAACTGGACCAAGCGGTTAAATAATGGATGGATGGAAGACAATATTAATGATTTCATGGCTGAACATTTTTTTGAAAAAGCATACGTGACCTTTAACACTCTAGTTTAACAACGAAGCATTTCTGATACGGAAACTGACCATTTCCTGTGAATCAGCGCTGCTCAGGGTGCTACGTGTGTCTCTTTGCATTAGCAGCACATAGAGCAGGGGTGTCCAAAGTCGGTCCTCGAGGGCCGCTGTCCTGCAGGTTTCCCATGTATTCCTGTTCCAACACATCTAGCTTCCACTAAATGGATCAAACAGCCAATGACGTGCACAACTGATTAAGCTCTACTACTAATTAATTTGAATCAGGTGTGTCTGAGCAGGGATACATAGAAAACCTGCAGGATTCTGGCCCTCGAGGACCGGAGCTGGACACCTCTGACATAGAGTATTAATGAGAAAAGGATGCATGATGCCACAAGGCTGATTGGTACTTAATTAGGAGAAGGGCTCTAGATATCCATTAATTAGTCCAACAATATGTAAAGTTGTTTCAATGGTTTTGTCCAGCCTGTGCCTCCAGGCTTGTCAACAAGGAGAAAAAAAGGATGATTATTGATTCAAGCTACTATGAAAGATAGAAAATAAACCAATTGGTCTAAAGTGGGTTTGGTTTCCCTTTCGCGTTTTTCATAGTTCGAAGCTTCGTTTTAGCAAGGCCTAATTTTTTCCCAAAGGTACGAGAGCATTACGCCACAAAAAATGCAAAGTTTTGGTTTCCCAGGGTAAATGACTACACACATCACCAACCATAAATCAGGTTTGGACCAATTTAGAGACAATTACAAGGATAATAATTAAATTGATAATTTTAAATTTTAAATTTTAAATTTTAAATTGATAATTTCCTCCTGGAAGAGCAGTTGTCCTTCAACAGGTAAGTTGAGGGATCAATTCCAGGCTTCCCCTGAAATGCCGAAGTGTCCTAGGGCAAGACACTGAACCCCAAACTGCCCCCCGATGTGCCTATCGGGGTATAAGTGTGTAGAATGAGTGTGTGTGTGTGAATGGGTGAATGTGACAAGTAGTGTAAAGCACTTTGAGTGGTCTGTATGACTAGAAAAGCGCTATAGAAGTACAAGTCCATTTACCATTTACAAGTCCATTTACACAAATCTGTGACTTACTTATTCTGTGCAGGACGCATTCGCCATGCACTAGCATGAAACATTTAACACAACAATTCATAAATTGATTTGTAAACCTCAGCAAGTGACTGTTCATCATCGTGCAAGTAAAACAGAAGAGAACCAGCTGGAATTATCCAGCGATGGGACATTAGGGACAACGTTTAAGATGCTGCATGAAAATTAGGTCAAATTTTGATTTAAAAAAAAAAGTGCTTTGTTTAAAAATATTCAGTTACAATGTGTACAAGTTCATTTTAAGTGCAATTTAGTTATATTAAGATAAACAGTTTGAAACTGTGCAGGTGCTTTGCTGCATGATATACTGTGGCTTGCTGAATTTTCTTTGTTTTAATAAGGTTTTAATTATCTGTTTAATACTGTACAATATATTCCCTTGTGTTTCCATAACCTGTAAGGGGTCCCTTGACTCTAAAAGTTTGAGATCTAGACTACAAAAATATACGAAGTATGTGGTTTTTATATCGACCCTGAAATTCCCTCGTGGGATTCCTCCATGTAAACTCTCAGAAACGTGTGGCAGATATTTATTACCACATTTCTTTATCTCATCACTGCTAACCAAAGCAGCAGTTACCTTCAAGATGGATTTGACATTGGAGTTTGTCCTGTAATGCAGCAGTGAGATAAGTGAGTAAAAAATGATGAGAGAGTATTTGATTAGAGCATCGCATGCACTAAGAAATAACTGAGTAATATTGATCACATGCAGAGAGGCGTAAACGCTGTAATACACAGCTATTCTCCTGTAAGAAGGGTCAACAAGAAATGAGTTGTATGCAAGGAGCAACCTCCGAGGTTAAAAGTAAAGCCGATGTGGAAGTGCATAAAACTGTAGTTCCCCCTTCATCCACTAGGGGCTTCAAAACAGAGCAAATTCCCATAGACTCCCATGTTAAAAAGACCAACTTCACAGCAGAAATAAACATGTTTACAGCAGGAATAAACATGTTTACAGCAGGAATAAACATGTTTACAGCAGAAATAAACATGTTTACAGCAGGAATAAACATGTTTACAGCAGAAATAAACATGTTTACAGCCTGGTACAAAAATCCATTTTAGGTTTAATAGGTCAGGTTTGCCTTCATGACAACTGTGGGGGGAGTGAATTTGTTTCTAACTCGCCTGTTTAGGAGTAATTTAATCTAGAAATTCTGCATATTTAGGGGCGTGTCCTTTTGATTGACAGGTATCTGATCTCCTGCTTCAAGTCAGGAGAACGTAGAACAACCGCGGTTTTTAGCCAGTTAACAACGTGACTTAGCTTTAGCCCGCTTACCTCCGTTAGCTGGTTAGCTCCTGTTATCTCCAGGTTAGCTACAGAAAGCTCGGAGTTCGCTCGATGTCAATCATTCACCATCACAGCCACCCTCTCAGCTCCACCTCTTTGCCCATATTTGTAGTTTCTGGGAGAGACGACACACGTGACCCTGCCAAGATGGTGATGGTAGGAACCGTACACCGAGCTTCAATTCAGCTCTTCAGAAAACCTACGGTTGACGTCACGGAGGCTCCGCCTATCGTTTTATGTACAGTCTATGGTCGTATGTCTGTCTGGAGGCTGGTTGAAGCACTTCGAAGCTGTGGGCAGGTCAAGAAAAGGGTTTAGGGAATAAAATGTGACACCACCAAGCATGTATAAGCACACACACTCAAAGCTCATGAGATCAGGGTCAATGCAAAGGAACGGAGCAACTTTTAAGTCTCTGGTGGTCATTGGGTTCCTTCTTGGCCACCATTCTCTCCATGTTCCTTTTCCATCTCCCTTCACTGATGCCCAGCATTCTTTTACAAGCAGTTAACCTGGATTCATGTGCATTGAAAAGTTGACTTAGAGCTGAGCCCATGCGCTCTCTTCTCAGAGGGAACAAGGGATTTGGTTTTGCTCTCAGCAGATCTAAAGAAGCACAGTGTGGCATGTTGTTTCGCAGACGAAGTAAAATCTCTGCTTCGCTTAATGCATATTAGCTTTTAGTATTACATCCCACCTCTGCTCCTGTTTTGCTGAATGCAAATCTTGCACAGAGTTGTTCTCATGTCTCAGAACAACTCCTCCTCTTCTCTTGGGTACAATCAAAGCATTGGTCTTTCACTGGAGAGTGAATAAAATAGGAATCTTTTGTAAGTGAGAAGCGGCCTGGATTGATGCTACATTTTCTCTCTCTTGCCGAATGCCTGGCAGACATCGAATCTGCCAGTGTCTCTGGTCTCTCATATGTCAAAGTCACCCAATTACTATCTTAGTCACTTATGACACGCTGCTACACCTCACCTGCTGTCAGGTAGTGCAGCAATATTTCTGTACAGGCAGCAGAGAAGCTCCTAAATCTAAAAAAATACCCAACGTCAGCTGCAGTGGCTGCTTCTTGCAGTGTGTTCGGGTGTAGAGGAGCTGCATGAATGTTGTCAGGGCAGTCACACCAGACCGGGTCTCTGTGCTGCTGCATCTTGCTGTAGCGATGTTATTACAACTTTGGATGATTCGCATGAGAGGGCAGACAGCAGGACTTTTTTTTTTTCTCCCCTCAGCTATTCAACAAATGAGAAATGTCACCCACAGCTGCAGCTCGGCAGGCTTGAGGGGTCACAAACACAAACATGCTATAATTGTGCTTGTTGTAAAGGCATTTGTAACATATCTAATATACTTATCAACATTATCAAGTGTTATTTTAATGTTTAGACAAATATTAAACAGTATCCAGAGATTGAATATAAATAGAATCTAACACAGTAAAAACATAAGAATGATTTGTTGTGTTTGTGTGCAGACCGAGCGGATTTACCTTTCGAAAAGGGAATTAAGCTCCGAGCCCAAACACACATAAACACATAAACACAGTTCAAAGAACTCTATTTAGCCTTTTTCAATTTTTAAGTGCTGAAATCTTGATGGGAAAGAGACACTGCGATCAAAGACGGCATTCAGAAAGGTATTTTGTTCAATCAGCTCAGCTCCAATAACACTCATATTCTGTACAGATGTATGGCAATCCTTACATTTCTGTTGATGCCTTCAGGAAAAAAGGGTAAAAAAAAATCCTTAGAGAGGCCTTTAATCCTCGTTTAAACTCAACCCACTAAACTTAGAGAAAGCAGGTCAAAAGGTCTGATTGTTGGAAAAGCTGTATCTCATAGCACTTAAACCTCTGGGATGTGAGATGAGGGAAAGAAAATCCCTGTCTGCTTGACTGCCTGGGAGCAGAGGGATAGCTTCTCGCAAATACAGACAGAAAACTAGAGGCGATCCAGCAAAGAAAACAGATATGTGTGTGCACAAAGATAAGATGGGGATGAGAACCAAGGTGGATGAACTGCAGAACTAACAGATAAACGAGCTGTCCAAAGCATGACGGGCACAAAGAGCACACAGTAAAGGAGAGGAAAGGGACATCGTGCGAGAGACGACGCTCCTCTGGGTCATTAGGCTACAGACAGACACATGCAGGTGCCACCTCATCCCTCATCCTCTCACTCTCTTGCCCGACAGGCACCAGGGCATTGAGCCATGTTCAGTGAGCCTGACATGTGCTGGAGATGTGAATACTAATTGTCCTCCTGCATTTTCAACAATCTGTCACCATTCTCTGCATACAGTGTTAGTGACTGGCATATTTAATACAAGATACACAACGGCAAGGGAACTCCACAACATGGTGCTCAAATCAGATTAAAATAAGATTTCCTGTCTGTTTATTCAGGCATTTGGCTGTGTCCGTATCATGTGTCGCATTCTGTATAGCTGTGCTGAGACAAACAGTTAGCTGTGACATCTCAACCTAACTTCCATTATTAGAGCGTCTGCTGTCAGATACAGCTGTGATAAGACAATGCTCTGCTGTCTCGGCACAGCAGCCGTATAGATTCCTCCAGACACATCAGACAAGACAAATAGACCTTGCCTAATGCTGACAGAGCACCCCGGGTGGAAAATTTAGACAGACATTCAATCATTTATTTGACAATTTGGGACATATTCAAGCAAGAGGATTTCTGTTTCCATAATTCTAAACCCCATAATCCATTTTTGCCCTCTGTCAGGGCCTGACTGAGTGAGTCGCTGCACCAAACTGAGAAAGTAAGTCACCTTGGCTGCATACTCAATCTACACGTCTGAAACCTCACGTTGCTACGAGAGCCACGGCATGAAGATGAAGCCGTTTAAAGGAGAAATGTCCATCCAGTAAGTCAGATGATAAAAATCCTTTGCAGTTGTGCTTCGTGTCCACTCTATAAATTGAAGTCCAATATTCAGTAATTCTGCTTTAGTCTTCTGTTGCTGAAAGGAACAACTTGTTCTTTAGAAGTACAGCCTGTTCAATGGGTGCTAACAAATATTGTCTGTCTGCTTTTGGGTGCTGGGCAAGCAGCATACACTGGAAAACTGCTGCCTCCCAATGCTGAGACAACACTCTGAAACTGAATCCAAACAGCACAGCTGCAAGCTGAAAAATGGGAAAAATAAGCTGAAAGACATCTTAAAGCTCTGTTGAGCAGAGGCAGCTGCAGACTCAGTTAATAAATCTCTTTTAAGGCTAGCTTTAAAGATGAAATACTGATTTTTAACTATGAATATTTAAGGTCATAAACTGTGCATGAAAAATATATATGAAGAAATTTTCAAACCAGATGCAAAAATAGCTATTTGCAAGAATCCTGACTGTTTTTATATGCATTTGTAACAACATAGCAGGAGAAAGCTAAACAAATGGCAACATTAGCCAAATCTTCCCTTTTTTCCAGGCAAACACTCAGAGTCCCAGTTTCAGGAGCAGAAAAGTGATGATGAGATTCTGACAGTGAAGCCCAGTCCCGACCCTTGGCCCTGTCCTGATGTTTGTCCTTTATGTTTTAGATAAAGTGTGTCTTCTCTACTGGGAATCAAGGAACAGCGGCCATGCAATCACCCAGAATGCCCCCAAAGCTTTTTCAACCATGACAGAAAAGAAGCATTTCATGTCTGTATAACAGGAGGACCTAACCAAGTCTCACAGTCTTACATTCAGCCAAAAAGTCCTTTTTATCTCAGAGTGATGTACTTGACAACAGCAGAAAGTGTGAGATTAATCACAACATATCCCTTTTATTTATTACTAAATCCTAAAATTTGTTATTTTACGTGCATTTGACGTTAAGTCACCTCACTGAGACACAGCTCGAGATCACGTTGTATCGTCCACATCTATTTTTACCTGCAGAAACTGGCTCTGAGTCTTCCCTGTACCAATTCACAAAAAACAGCTGCATGGATGGATGGATGGATAGACGGATGGATGGATGGATGGATGGATGGACATACGGATGGATGGACATACGGATGGATGGACAGATGGGTGGATTGAAGGATGGATGGATAGATGGATGGATGGATGGACATACGGATGGATGGACATACGGATGGATGGACAGATGGGTGGATTGAAGGATGGATGGATAGATGGATGGATGGATGGACATACGGATGGATGGACAGATGGGTGGATTGAAGGATGGATGGATAGATGGATGGATGGATGGACATACGGATGGATGGACGGATGGGTGGATTGAAGGATGGATGGATGGATGGATGGACAGATGGACATATGGATGGACGGACGGATGGGTGGATTGAAGGATGGATGGATGGATGGATGGATGGATGGACAGACAGATGGATGGACCGATGGATGGATGGACAGATGGATGGATGGATGGATGGATGGATGGATGTACCAATGGATGGATGTATAGATGGATGGATGGATGGTCAGATAGATGGATGGATGTATAGATGGATGGATGGATGGATGGATGGATGGACAGACAGATGGATGGATAGATGGATGGATGGATGGATGGACAGATGGATGGATGGATGGATGGACAGACAGATGGATGGACCGATGGATGGATGGACAGATGGATGGATGGATGGATGTACCAATGGATGGATGTATAGATGGATGGATGGATGGATGGATGGATGGATGGATGGATGGATGGACAGATGTATAGATGGATGGATGGATGGATGGATGGATGGATGGATGGATGTATAGCTGGATGGATGGATGGATGGATGGACAGATGGATGGATGGATGGTCAGACAGATGGATGGATGGATGGATGGATGGATGGATGGATGGATGGACAGATGGATGGATGGATGGACAGACGGATGGATAGATGGATGGATGGATGGATGGATGGACAGATGGATGGATGGATGGACAGACAGATGGATGGATAGATGGATGGATGGATGGATGGACAGATGGATGGATGGATGGATGGACAGATGGATGGATGGATGGTCAGACACCATATACAGTAGTTTGAAATGTATAGGAGTAGAACATTTATTGCCATTTGGGGAAATGAGTTGCTCAGGCAAGGCGAACATTACGTAAATTAATGGGTAACATTTGTCCCCTGCGGTGGTTTTGCATCACATCACCAAGCAGCGCTTTTGCATCACAATTACCTTGCAACTTTGCTGCATTAAAAGAAGCCGGCTGTTTAAGTTTAGTGAGATGATACTTTGGGGCTTAAAGAGCCCAGAGGGGGAAGAGAAGCTGCATAAGTTTATGCAAAAATAAAGACAGCAATGAAACATGACATGGTAATGTCTTGTTTGTGGTGAATATGCTCAAAGCTGGCCCAAGGCCTAAGCGTACTAAGCGTCTTCTTGGGGCCCCCACCAGCGGACTCCACCAAATGTTCTCAAAATGTTCAGATTTCTTAATTAGACATAACTCAGTGATTTAAAATAAAATATCAAAACACAAATACATGACTTTATATTGCTAAATCATGGTTGCTAACATTGTTGTTTCTGTAACAATCAAGACAAATAACACAAATCTTATCGAAGTGATACGGTACATGTTTTCAGGCCTGCTCTGGATGAGCTGCGTGTAGCAGGAATAAATGCATCTGCAGATTTAAATCAGCACATCACTAGAAGAAAAGTGTCACTGTGTGAAGAGTCTGTTTTAAAGCTCTTGATGTTATTGAAACTAATGAGGTGAAACTGTGTTCAGTAGCACACGTGCGTACTCTGTCTGACGCAGTTTTCTCATATCAGGGAAGAGCCAGATTTAAGTTGCCAGATAATCACTCACAAACGAAGAGCATGCACCACAGCATAGGCAGCTGAAGACTTAAGGAAACAGAATTAATAAAAAGCTATTTTATCACATGCAGACTGAAATCTATTTGCAAAAGCAGAATATAAAACATTGACTGACTCATTAATAGCTGATCTGATGCATGTGAAATCCAGGCACAGCTGGCCACAAACGTGTCAGTAGGTAATGATTGGAAACAGCGGTGCATCCATTACCACTGCACATAGCAGAATGCATCTGCATGCTGGGAAAGAGGAGGCTTGGTAGGCATAGTGATGCAACACTGGTTGGTGGACTTCATGACTGCTGGGTTAATCAGAAGCATATCCAATAAGTAAAGAAAAACAGGGCCTTTTCTACTTTGCTAGTTTAGAGGAGTTCTTTTTCAAGTGAATATCTGATTGCATGTGAAGAAAAAAGTAAAAGTAAAAAAAGGGCCTCAGAGCATAGAAGGTACCGGTTGAACCTCCACTCTGTCCTCCCGTCTTGCTGGCCATAAAAGGGAGTGTAATAGGATTCCTGCGCTTTTCCAGTGGCTGCTTCGACTATCACACAGACATTTAAGTGCACTAATCCATGACAAATTGTCTCATCTGATCCATGACAAATCGTCTAAGGGGCTGATAGAGACGAGGAGATGAAGGAGGGGTTAGTGGTTGGGTGTGGGGGGGCACAAGAGGATGAAGAACTGGGGGAAAGATATCTGGTATGAGGCTGAGCGCTGCTCGGCACCTGAACCATCAGGCAGGTATTGTGTGCGTGTTTTTTTTTTACAGGGCTGCTTTCATTAACTTGAAGTGCACGCTGTGTGGTAAGAAAAGAGATCACATCATACTGATGAGCTCTCCACCTAAACCCACCATTTTCAGGAGCAATTATAATCTCACACGAAGGTAGATTATAGGATTTCACTTTCTTTGTTGGCAAACTGCAGGATTTGTAGATGTCATGTTCACAAAAAGAATATTTCTAATTAAATCTGCATTTACAAAAAAGAAATAAATTTATCCAACTGTAGCTTCATTTACAAACTTTAATTGGTAGTTTAGTGCCGAAGGTAACTTTACGTCAAAGAATACAGGAAAGCATAACTATTTTAATCATTACAAAGTTGCACAGTAACAATTTGAGTGTGCTTGTGTGCATATAAACATGTGCAAACGCCTTGAACCGAACCTCTATTTAAGAGTTACTGCTGGAAATCAGGAAATATGTGCAGTAAATTATTACACTGTTGCAACAGAAAAGTAAAAACAGCAAACAGTTTTATATTATTTCAGCAAGGCTGAATCATCATCTGGAACGACTATGTTCCTCTTCAGTTCACGTCTCAGCCACAACAGCAAGGAGAAGAATAAAATGCATCTCTGACAGATTTCTGGAAAAAAAACTGCCTTCAGATTTTACAACAACAATCAGTTATATGTCTGCAAAACAACGGCTCATCCCTTTAGGTTGGTGTTTTCATATAGTTTAGTTTTGTGTTGTGTGGTTTACTGATGAAAGCAGCTCATGTAACAGAACCAGTCAAACTGAACTTCCCCCGAGGAGGACAACACGCTGTATCATATCGTACAGTACAATAGTGTACTATGTTGTACTGTATCGTGTCTTATCCTGTCGTATTATGTCGTACCGTGTCGTACCGTGTCATATCGTGTCGTATTGTGTCGTATCGTGTATTATCCTGTCGTATTATGTCGTACCGTGTCATATCGTGTCGTATCGTGTCATAGTCATATCGTGTCGTACCGTGTCATATCGTGCCGTATCGTGTCGTATCGTGTCGTATCGTGTCGTATCGTGTCGTATCGTGTCATAGTCATAACGTGTTGTATCGTGTTGTATCGTGCCATATCGTGTCGTATTGTGTCGTATCGTGTATTATCCTGTCGTATTATGTCGTACTGTGTCATATCCTGTCGTATCGTGTCATAGTCATATCGTGTCGTACCGTGTCATATCGTGTCGTATCGTGTCGTATCGTGTCGTATTGTGTCGTATTGTGTCGCATCGTGTATTATCCTGTTGTATCGTGTCGTATCGTGTATTATCATGTCGTATCGTGTCGTATCGTGTCGTATCGTGTCATATCGTGTCATATCGTGTCATATCATGTCATATCGTGTCATATCGTGTCATATCATGTCGTATCGTGCCGTATCGTGTCGTATTGTGTCGCACCGTGTCGTATCGTGTCGTATCGTGTATTATCGTGTCGTATCATGTCTTATCGTGTATTATCGTGTCGTATCGTGTCGTATCGTGTCATAGTCATATCGTGTTGTATCGTGTTGTATCGTGTCATATCGTGTCGTATCGTGTCATAGTCATATCGTGTTGTATCGTGTTGTATCGTGTCATATCGTGCCGTATCGTGTCGTATCGTGTCGTATTGTGTCGTATCGTGTATTATCCTGTCGTATCGTGTCGTATCGTGTATTATCGTGTCGTATCGTGTCGTATCGTGTCGTATCGTGTCATATCGTGTCATATCATGTCATATCGTGTCATACAGTGTCATATCGTGTCATATCATGTCATATCATGTCCTCTTCAGGACTCGGGTTAGTTCACGTCTCAGCCACAACAGCAAGGAGAAGAATAAAATGCATCTCTGACAGATTTCTGGAAAAAAAACTGCCTTCAGATTTTACAACAACAATCAGTTATATGTCTGCAAAACAACGGCTCATTCCTTTAGGTTGGTGTTTTCATATAGTTTAGTTTTGTGTTGTGTGGTTTACTGATGAAAGCAGCTCGTATCGTGTCATATCGTGTCATATCGTGTCATATCATGTCATATCGTGTCATACTGTGTCATATCGTGTCATATCATGTCGTATCGTGCCGTATCGTGTCGTATTGTGTCGCACCGTGTCGTATCGTGTCGTATCGTGTATTATCGTGTTGTATCATGTCGTATCGTGTATTATCGTGTCGTATCGTGTTGTATCGTGTCGTACCGTGTCGTACCGTGTCGTATCGTGTCGTACCGTGTCGTACCGTGTCGTACCGTGTCGTATCGTGTCGTATCGTGTCGTATTGTGTCGTATTGTGTCGCATCGTGTATTATCCTGTTGTATCGTGTCGTATCGTGTCATATCGTGTCATATCATGTCGTATCGTGCCGTATCGTGTCGTATCATGTCGTATCGTGTCGTATTGTGTCGCATCGTGTATTATCCTGTTGTATCGTGTCGTATCGTGTCATATCGTGTCATATCATGTCGTATCGTGCCGTATCGTGTCGTACCGTGTCGTACCGTGTCGTATCGTGTCGTATCGTGTCGTATTGTGTCGTATTGTGTCGCATCGTGTATTATCCTGTTGTATCGTGTCGTATCGTGTCATATCGTGTCATATCATGTCGCACCGTGTCGTATCGTGTCGTATCGTGTATTATCGTGTCGTATCATGTCGTATCGTGTATTATCGTGTCGTATCGTGTTGTATCGTGTCGTATCGTGTCATAGTCATATCGTGTTGTATCGTGTTGTATCGTGTCATATCGTGTCGTATCATGTCATAGTCATATCGTGTTGTATCGTGTTGTATCGTGTCATATCGTGCCGTATCGTGTCGTATCGTGTCGTATTGTGTCGTATCGTGTATTATCCTGTCGTATCGTGTCGTATCGTGTATTATCGTGTCGTATCGTGTCGTATCGTGTCGTATCGTGTCGTATCGTGTATTATCATGTCGTATCGTGTCGTATCGTGTCGTATCGTGTCATATCGTGTCATATCGTGTCATATAATAACAGTAATAAAATAAGGTCTTTAGTTCTCATGAAGCAATCAATAAATAAATAAATTCCTCTGATGAAGATGAAAAAGCAGCTGCTTTTAAAAGCGTAAAATGTTTGAGAATCTTTATTTTTTTTTATCAACACGACTTTAAAAGGAATACAATCAGGTCTGAATGTTTGGAAGTAAAACGTAAGGTAATGAGGATTGACTCATGACTTTTACTTTAGTTCTATAGCTTATATCTGTGTACAAATAAATGTTTGTGTGTGTCAATAAGTATACTCATGTGATACTCCATACTGCTGTATCTCATATGAGCCAGTGCTGAGCAATCTGATTCATTTTTCATCTACTTTACAGAAATACCATGAAGGCAACATTTATTCAAGTGACTAATTTAATTGAATTTTCTTTCACCATCAATTCTAACACTAATTAGTCCCCGCAGTTTAATGAGGATGTAAATAAAGCTGATTTAACTGCAAAACAAAAACAGACCAGAGCTTCCCTGTGGAAAGACGTTCATGTGGGCAGTCCAGATGGATCCATTGCTTGTTCTTTAAAAGCTTTTCCACCTCCAACAGAAAGGATTACCACTTTGAATGTGAAAAAAAGCACGTTCCCTACATTGTTTCTGCAGCAACACTGAGCTGTAGTAATGAGGAGTCTGACGCGTATGGAAATGAGCTCCAAGCTGAAAAGAGTGGGTGAATTTAGTTTGAGTCAGTGAAGTTAATTTCTTAACACTCCCAACTGCAGGGGAAAAAAAAACATACAATTTCTGAACCATCTATCTATTCAGGGATGCAAAGAAAGAAAAATATCTCAAAATATGGCATGTGTGTGTATGTGACAGCGTGTATGGCTGTCAGAGTAAAACTCTGTCCTTGTTTACTTAAAAAGACAGCTTCCTCAAATCAACTTCACGTTTAGGTTTAAGACTCTGCATCTCTGATCCTCAGATCTTAGCAGGGCTTCAGCGGGAACATAAAGTTTAAGAGCAGCAAGCGAGTGTTTGGACTAGATGTGTTTTCAAAACGAAGGAAACGTTTCTTAATTCAGCCAGCGCAGCTGAAATGTGATCAGACTGTTGCTCTCATTTGGCCATATGATGCATCTTGGCTAATCAAAGTAATTACATGTTTTCTTCCACCTCAAATCTTTTTTAACGCTGGGGGAGCACATTATGGCACATTGAACAATGAGCTCATTAAGATGCATTCAAATCATCCCAGATCAGACTTTACAAGGCATTTCAAATCACTGGGCGAAAGCAGAACAACTGCATTCGTTTTCAGTTTTTTCAGCTAAACCACAACTGATTTCTGCAGCAACGTATGAATTATTACAAGTTAAATCATCACATGGCAGCTATTTATGGTAGAACCGCACTTCATTTCAACTTAGGATCACATTCTTTCAAACGGCCACTTAACAAGCAATTTGATCATATTTGATGCATGTTTTCTTAAAGGGACATTGCGTAACATTTTCTATTGTTTGCTTTCAGAAATGTATATGTGTTATTACTGGTGTATAATGACTTGCACTAATATTCTGACACATTTTGTAAGCAAAGAACTTTGGATTTGTTTCTATATATGACGAGTGATCTACCATGACAGTCTGCCTCTTGAAACAACATCCGCTGGTAAGGGACAAATGGCAGCAAGGTGGAAAACGAAGCATTTGAGACTGAGATGCTGGAGATCAGCAAGAGAGGCTTACATCCCCAGAAGGTTGGAAAATCTGGACTCTGAAGAAAGGCATTTTGTCATCATGGAACAGAAAAAGGAAATTTGAATAGCAGCATGACCGGAGTTACTAAAAGAGGTTGCACTTAAAGAGTGAGTTAGTCAACTCTCCTGCTAAAATTAGCCTAAAGCTAACTGGTTTCAGTGGGTTTTGTCAGACAGTGTTGCTGGTTTGCATCGGCAGCGTAACTGTAAACTCTGCAGCAGCCTCGTTGCTACAGAAATTGATGTTTATGTGCTTTCAGTAGCTTTCAAAGTCACGGTAAATGCCGAGTTTTTGTCATATAAATGCAGCTTACAAAGCTTCCCACCAGCTTTACTATGAAAGCAACTAAAAGCATGTAAACATCCAGTTCCATCTCCAGGAGGAGAACTGGATATCACTGGATCTGTAGTGTGTATGTTGATATATGTGAACTTACTGGACAGCAGAAGTTGGAATTATGTTTTCAACAAGTCATCTCCATGCCATGAATTTGTTCTATTCTTTGAAATATCGAATGACATGGTTGTATCAGTGTCACTGACGCTTCCTGATGCACGGCGGCATTGTTGCGTATTGTTCCAGTAGCTGTTTTAAAGGTTGAGATGCTGGAATACATAATTCATCTGAAGGAGATTCACAATTTCATTGTTGGATTATAAAACGTCCCTTTAATAATGCACAAATATGCTGACAAACCTAATGGTCAAACAAAACATCAGCAATAAACAACAGAGTGTAAAAGTCTTATTTACTGGATTAGAGCTGAAACTTGTTTTAACCTCCATGCCAGAGCCGAAGTAAAACAGCAACAACCACAGTGTTGTTAAGTTCAAACTGTCCTCCAGGCAATAAGATCATTTGAACTGTGCACCTTGGTTTGGGATAAACAGGGATATGTAAATACCATAGCACTCTAGAAAACCCATTTTTATTGCTATTCTCAGTTTACAGTAATTTCTGCTTGACATGTGCAAAGAATATACAGCCGGAAGACTTTTTCTGACTATTGACAGTCCAGTATGTGCAGTCAGGAGTGGCCGGTTCAGTGCAGCAGCAGAGTTGGCAGTAATCACGTTCTGCTCACAGCGTTGGCAGGTGGGGAGAGTGCATAGCCCGGCTTGTGTATGTCATGTCACATTCAGCTCATCTGTCAATGTAGTGGATTATTTCTTGAGAGACCAGAATTGGCTGCCCAGAATCAGGACACCATCAATCTTCAGCTGCACAAGCAGGACGCAGGGGAGACTGTGTGAAGCAGAGGCTCATGGGGAAGAGAGCGGCATAGCCTTCCAAGCAGGTGACGAAGCAGCCATGCAGCTAGATACTCAATCTCCACCTCAGTGTTGACCATGCGATTTGTCATTAATAAATTATTTATATACACACACACACACACACACACACACACACACACACACACACACACACACACACATATATATATATATATATATGTTTTTAGTGTTGCAGCAAACAGAATTGTTTGAACTTTGAACACCATTAAATGCATTAATATTAAAGGATTATTTTACTTTAGTTTATTGTTAATATGACAGGGACCGTGTGTAATAAGTTAGCTAGTAGCTAATTAGCATCTGCAGTTCCTGGGCAGGTAAAAAAGCTTTAGTATGAAACGAGACGTTACATAAACCAGATAACAGCAAATCAAATCAAAACAAGATACAAACAGAACGGGACAATATAGCTATGAATACAACAGTAACACAGGATAAATGCATAATCTTTACAAAGCATAAATAGAAATAGAAATAGGAAGGCACTGATTAGGATAGCTCAGCCTCCACTTCTTTTCCAACTAAACCCTTATTTTACTTATTTAATACAAGGTGGATGGAACCTTTTTGTGGCTTTTTTGCATCACTTTGTCTCTGAGTTAGTCTGCATTTTGTGATGTCCCCTAAAAAAGACTGCAGGGCATGGTTTTTACAGAGCACCAATCTGCAATTCCCTTTCCATACCTGGCAAAGGAATCAATGCATGAATCAATAACATCAGCTAATGGATTGTAACTGTCCTTATCCAATAAAGCACTTAAAATGTGCCGTATGGGGAGTACATCACAGCATCATTTAGAATCACAGAAACATTATTTGACTATTTCAGACAACAGAGCATGAGAGCCGATGGATTTTTCCAGACGAGATTTCTCTTTCTCTTTTAAACGTCCTACATATCCAAGTCTATTTATAACTGAAGAGCTCTGGCCTCAATGAAACCAGAGAGCTTCTCAAATTATAAAATCAATTCTAATTCAAATATTCATCACAGCATTTCAATTCTGAGAGAGAAGTTCTGGTTAGATGGGTGAACGCTACTCCACGGTTGAGTAAGATTGATGTCGGCATAATCCGCTTAAAAAAAACATGATATACAGTAAATTGCGTGAACGCAGAGCAGTAGGAAAAGTAAAATATATTTCCTTTGAGCATGGAGTTATGATAGACCATTACCCCAGGGAAGCTGGCTGATTGGGACTGCAACATGTTATATCTGGAGATTATGACTGTCAGGACCAGTTATGACCATTTTCTATCAGCTTTTGTTAACTTTAAAAGTTTTGCAATCACAACTTGTGTTAGATTTGAACAGATTGGTCTCACTGAGAGTGTTGGCGTGTTGTCAGGCGTCTCTATTTTCATTACCTCCTGGTGATGTCATTAGGTTCACCAGCTCAGCTTGAACTAATCCACTTCATCTAAAAGGTGCTTTTATCATCCATCTGTACCATGAAAGTTTATTTTTTGTCTGATATATCTGAGCCACAGCTCCTGTGTGACCAGAGGATCCATGAAAAGCTGCATCATGACGACCTCAGTGAGCAGATAACACGTTATTGTGCAAACATGTACGGTGCATGTTAAGCGTGCGAGTTGATGTGTTTGGCAGGGAACCTTGGTGAACTGCAGCCCATCCCCATCTTTAAGTTGCATGACTCTTTTAGATATACAAGTGGATGTGGTGGGAGCGTTGAGGCAACAACTATTTTCTTCTCCCTTGTCTTCCCCTTTGGGTCCACTGCATTATTCAGAAAAGACACTTACTGAGCCTTGCACTTCCTTGTACATCTTTGGCACCAAGCTTGACTTGCCAACCAAGTCGAAAAAAATGGAAAGAAAGAAAGAAAACTGGAAGCCACCCTTTAAAAATTCATTGGGAGCTCTGTGTTGCTCATCCCTTACCCTCTTGCTCCAATTAACAGGCCCAGGATACTTTGAGAACTTTCCATCTATCATAGCAGGGATTTTCATGTGTCAGCTGTTCCGAGGCAAAGTAAGCCAATTCTCTGACACGCCGCTTGAAGTCACCAGCGTTCACAAGCATAGAGAATTCAGCGCTGTATTATTTTCTTCTCGCTGTGCATCAATTACCGTCTTTTTTCTTGGCAATGCAACACACACAAAAGGAAGCAAGCAGAGGACGGCATCAATGTTTAACAGCCGCTTGGCATCCAGAGAAAGCCCCGCTCTGCACGAAGGTTCGGCGTGGAAGTCACACTCATTGTTAGAAGCTTAAGGAACGCATTTGCTTTGCTCTGAAAAAACCTTTGCCTTGCTTGTAACACTCCCACATACACCACAAGCAATTTTAGTAAGCTTTTTCATTATCAGAGAATTAGATCCGCCGCTGCGTCTACCCTCCCCTTTGGCCCTTTCCGTGCAGAAGGCATTGGGCTTAATTGCCAAGCGCTTCCAGAGCAAAAGAGGGAAAAATAATTGTCATTTCAACCTAAGCTACAGTGATCAAAGCCCGGCCGAGCTTCCAGAACAGTGATATGGATTGTTGCTTACAGCTTGTAGTACTCTTAATAGTCTCCCAGCAAGATTTAGGCTGTGGGAGTCAAGAAGTCCTCGCCACACGAAACATCTCACAGTTCCCAGTTTCATTTATTCGAACAAGTTCAGATCTAATAAGAAGCATTCTGCTCAGATGAGGAACAAAATCTGTCAACCATACATCTTCCACAGAAAGCAGAAGTCGCCTCACATGGACCTTGGTCCAGTCCTTCTCCTCTGCTTATGCTACATGGCTGTGGGGAAATCATCACGTTTACAGCACAGTGCTGTGGAAAGTCGCCCTGACATACTGCAGCAGTCCTTTTCTGTCACTTTCAAACAGCCACGAATGACAGCTGCTGCTGCAAAAAGAGGGCAGTGTGTCGCGCTGAAACACGAAATCCCTCAAACTCGCATGCGTACGTACCCAGGGTGAGGATGTCGGTGCGACCGGGCCGGGCCACATGGTGCTGCTGGATGGTCTGGTACAGCGTGGCCTGGCACAGCAGCAGAAAGCCCAGGCTAATCCACACCGCCAGCAGCCAGGACATGGTCAGGCCGAATCTGCAAGACGGCACCCAGCTGGTGGTGACACAACAACAGGGATCAGTTACAAACATCCACTGCAATAAATGTTTTTATCATATCTGACCATGAAAAGAGGTAAACGATACACACACACACACACTCCCCACCCCCCTTCCTCACCCAATGACCTCGCATTGGAAAAAGGTGGAAAATGGTTATATTCAACGGCTGGATGGATATTTCTACCTGTGTGTCCTCTCAGGGGGTTTACCTGGATTAGTCTGCATGGGTGTCATTTTTAAACACAGTGAATAGTTTAGAAAGAAAAGTATTAAAAGGGTTCATGGAAAATATCCACAAAAGATGCAAAAAGTCCAACAGAGAGTTAATCTAAACCTGCCACAGAAAGACATCCGTATGCAGATTACGGACAAAAATCTCCTGCATTCATACGCAGCAGGAGGATCATTGTGCGGTGGCGAGATGAAGGACGGGATTCATTTACTGAAGCAAAATTATGCTGAAGTTTTATGAAACGTCTCTGCACAGACGCCCTTCCTGCTCAAAAGCCTCTTCATGTCTTCAGGCCAGCAGACAGAGAATCAGCCTCTCCTCCCCTCCAGGTGTGATTCCTTCTTCCTCGAAGCTAAGGAACAACCCAAACAAGGAAGTTCATACAGCATCCTGCAGCCTGATCCCATCCTCACCATGTCTCAACCTGCACTCTTTAAAATGTTTATTTCAAGCAAATCATTAAGAAGTCACTCTGCCCATGCTGAGTGCTTTTCTGATCTTTTCTGAGCAGCTGTGATATCTACTGCATAAAGATAAAGTCTGCACAACGTTTCCAGTGTCTGAAGGAAGTGACATGATAGGGAGTCTGATCTAAGACATGATTTCCAGAAAGAATCAAAGGGGAATGTTTTAGTGAGTGTGTTGCAGAGGAAATTAAGGCCATCAGGCTACTAAACGTTCCCAGGCTGCTCTGCACCTTCACACACACTGAAGCTACTTAATATTCAGAGAATTTACCTCATATTTCTTGTCAGAGACGTAAATCTGCCTGTCTGAGGAAACGTGAAGTTAAACCAAAGGTTTGTTTAACCACATTTTATGTTCCTGCCCTGCAGAATTTTCCACTCTATGGATGTATGTGTTCCTCCAAATTGGCGCGTGCATTAATTGTGTATTCCACAGAGTCGAAGCTCTTCCTGCAAACAGAAGAGGCTCTGTGATAATGTGAGGTGGCTGGAACCAGAGAGGAAAGCGCAGACTTTACATGCAACGAGCTGCATGTCAGAATTCTTTTAACAGCAACTTTACACATTAAATCAATTCTTTTTTTTAAAATGACGTTTTTCCTGAAACAAAAACCTAAAGTCTCTTTTGCGTTCTAGCTTCTAGCTGTTCCAGCTGGTTACCTTCCTCTATGTGCCTCAAAACAAGAAGTTAAATCGGTTCTGCGTCACTTTTCCAGCTCAGACTGGGATGGGAAGCCACGACAGCCCAGTCCTGTGTGGCAGGGAGCATGAGAACCAGGCGCACCAGGCGCACCAGGCGTACCAGGCGCACCTGCAGGCGCGCCGACGCACCTGTGCGCAACAAATCTCCAACTAAAGGAGCAGATCTGAATTCTGGAGACAAGTTCAGCCCACTGATCCAGAAACACGCCGTTTGGATGTTTAAAAGGAGGAAGGGTTTACATTTCTCCTCGCGTGGCTCCCGAACATTTGCTTAATATGAGCCCACATTTTTATTTTGAGCTGATTGAAAGGATGAATCTCTCATGGAATATGAGAAGCTCTTTCTTGCACTCTCAGCCATTTCAAAGCATCTTACTCAAATCTTTGAGGCAGCATTTAGTGTGTCCAGTCACACCTCAGCCCCCCCATCCCCAGACAGCAGAGGGATTGCTTGGAGGTCTGACACCCTTACCTGAGCAGCGCGTTCAGAAGAGAAGAGTTCAGTCAGAATCCCTGCCTGCCTGCTCAGCAGACTCACTCCTCTCTCTTAAATCCATCCATTCTGGGCTTTCTGCGCGGAATTCCACCTCCAGGTGAGCCAGACTCTGCACGAAAGGGGCTTGAATGCAGTTGTCCTCCCCGTGCTCCCTCCTCTGCGCCCCTCAGGTTCTTTTTGCAATCCTTGGCACCCCGGTCACCAGAAGCGAACCCCCCAGGGGTCTGTGTCACAAACTGGCCAGGATTTAAGGGATGGGATGCTGATCATGTCACAGCTGTATCAGCCACGTTCGTGCAAACCTCCTCTCCTTCCTTGACTGTCTCTTCTCCGTCAGTGAAACTCCTATGTGGTGTTGACAGGGGGCTAATTTACCCTCCTCACTTGTCGCCTCCTGCTCACGCGCGCAGCGGAAGGCTCCAGTGGAATGACCGCTCTGTCTGCTCTTGGCTGCATCCCCCCATTGAGAAGCTGTGCTGAAAGTGTGAGCTTCAGTCCTCCCTCCAACGCTCTAAGTAGAGTCTGTGTCAGACAGGCAGAGCGGGTGTGAGTGAGCGTGCATGTGCATGTGTATTACAATGTAGCCCAGCTGGGGAGAGAGAGAGAGAGAGAGAGAGAGAGAGAGAGAGAGAGAGAGAGAGCTGCGAGGGAGTCAGATCACATGTCTTAAAGCAAGACTACCCACGTCTGCACCAAGACTTCATCAGCAAATGAAGCATGCTTTACTGAGCCATTTCATCAACTTCTCATCCACAACATGATGAGAAGCATCACGTGCACGTGCGGGAGAGGCTTCTCCTGCAGGGAAGTGAAGCTCGTGTCTTTTAATAAAAAGTTCAGGTTCTCATTAAGGATCTCCAATCAGCACATTATAAGTAGGTTCTGTGGTTTCCCAGCACTTCTTTGCAATGAGGGGGTTTGACTACAGCGAGACCCAGTGGATGTCGCCCCCCCCCCCCTACTCACTCACACACACACACACACACACACACACCCCAGCAGCAGCCTGGAAACAGCCCTCTGTCATTTATCTAGAACTGAATCACTTGGATCTGAGGTGAGTTTGCCTTGCTGTGTACATGCACAGAAGACTGCAGCACATGTGGAGCATTTTTCCCTCCATATGGAGAAGCTCCTCTTCAACTCATTGTTCTGTTAGGCAGAGATTAAAAGTATGTGCCAATCCCATGCACCTGGCATGGCTGGCTCACTCACCGCTGACATTTCACAGAAGATGAGCCATATGCCACTCGCAACAGCACACACACTGCGTAAACCCGACAGGAGGGGTGGTGTTTGCTAAATGAAGACGAACATGATGACGAAGATCCCATCAGATCTTTTTGGTCAGAGTTCTGTGAATTGTGTGAATGCAGTCAATCTGTGAAGCATCCATGGAGTGGAAAAGCTGTCAAATCAGCCGCTTCCTGATTGGCTGCCATCATCCAGTTACCTAGCAGGTGGCATTTGGAGGTGGATAACAAGCCCTTCAACTGCTGGTCACAGTGTCACATTACAAGGTATCCTGGGCCATCTCTGCTGCTGCCATCACCTGTGCTTGTTCTCGACACACCGTAGAGTGATTTGACAGCCAGATGCACACGGCCCCACAGCGTTAAAGCCTGCATGGTGAAGAGGGGCTGAACGTCAAGACAAAAATGGTGTAGCATTTCTGGCTGTCAAAAGAGCAATTTTATTAAACTGAAAAATTCACATAGAAACATAGTTATCTGAATTTCTAAATCATATAAGCATGGAAAGAACAACGGCTATGATAAATAATATCAAAATCAACTCTGAAACATTTGGAAGCTGGTATGGGGACACATGGGATCATAATTGAGGGTTTGATGTCGAGTAAGTGTCTTTTTTTTCATACAAGGGGACATAGAGGGAACATGTGTCTGGGCTTCTGACATGTCGTATATAAATTACTAAGTAACTAAAATGGAAGCGTTTTGCATGAGTAGGAACACGTACATAAACGTTGGTATGTGTGTATATATTTTGTATGCAGATGTAAATGTATTTTGTGTGTGTATGTATAGGCTATATGTATGTGTGCAGGTATATGTATGTATAGGTTTATGTAGAATGGTATGTATATATGTATGTAAGCAGGCTTGTCACCTGGCCTCTGATATCGGCTTCTCAACTAAATACTTTAGTGTCAAATATGAGTATGCACTCCACCCCCCTCCTTCTTCGTGTTTGTGTGTGTGTGTGTGTGTTGTTGTGTGATGTTGTGGGACTGTGTAGGTTGTTTGTTTTGAATACTTAAACTATGAATAAAAAATAAATAAATAAATAGACAAAAATGGCGAAATAGACGTGAATGTGGAGAACGTGTGTGTGTGTGTGTGTGATTATTATT